>NC_137814.1:13382749-13457749 GCF_963921795.1 Nannobrachium achirus
GGCGGGCGAGCAGCATCCAAGGCCAGTGGTCTGAAAGTACACTTGCGATGTGATTATTTCACCCCACTCTCCACAGACACATTATTCTCAATTTGCAGGGAACATTGTGTCAGCAGGATCTCTGTGTAGTTGAATAGGATAGGAGCTCTACAGTATACTGTACTTCCTAAACCTTCATCATACAAAAGCCAAAGGGCGTCGCACAAAACTCGTGTACAGACGTGGAAAAAGTACTCACGTTTTATACTTAAGTAAAAGTATCAATCCTGCAATGTAGAAATACTCTGTTAGGGTGCACACACACCAAAATACCTAAGAGAGTGGAATCCCCATTCCGCCAATGCATTTCAATGAGAATTGACTGTTTTTTTTTTTCCAGAAATCCTCTACTGGCATGAAACCGCTCCATTCTCATTGAAATGCATCGGCGGAATGCGGATTCCACTCTCATACGTAGGTATTTTGGTGTGTGTGCACCCTGAGGGTGCCCTCAGACCAAAATGCCTACGAGAGTGGAATCCGCGTTCCGCCAATGCATTTCAATGAGAGTGAAGCGGTTTCATGCCAGCAGGGGACTTCTGCAAAAAACGCTCCCTTCTCATTGAAATGCATAGGCGGAACGCGGATTCCACTCTCATAGGTATTTTGGTCTGAGGGCACCCTTACAAGTTAAAGTCCGGAATTAAAAATTGAGTAATTAAGTACAAAAGTATTGGCATCAAAATGTACTTAAAGTACCAAAAGTAAACGTACAAAATGTTTCAAAATAACAACGCGTTGTGATGCGACGTGTTGTGAGCTCCAGTAGGTATAAATTATGGCTAAGGTCGTTAATGTGTGTTTTATAATATTATAATGTATATCTGCAAAGTAACTAAAGTTTTCAAATAATTGTATTGGAATAAAAGTACAATAATTGGATCCGAGATGTAATGGAGTAGAAGTAAAATATATGGAAATAATCAAGTAAAGTAGGTCTACAAATAACTCAAAATTGTAGTTAAGTACAATACGTAAGTAAATACTAAGTATTTTACATCACTGGTCGTGTTGATCTGCTATTTTGATTATTTTAAAATTAAAACATGTTTTAAATCATAACAAAAAAAATAACGTTTTTGGACATCGACAAAATGTACTTAGCTACTGTACTTTCCACCCCTACTAATTAAGCTATACATTCAAGATGATGTGTTTTATACTGGAGTGCCCTGGCCTTAAATGCACCCAGAAATGACTTGATGGTTGATGATTTCAAGATTGATGAGTTTCCAGAGTTATTTTCTCCAGTGTTATTTTCAAAAGGTTAGGCGCTGAATTGCAAATTACTTTCAATTCAAACTAATATGTTATGTAACAATATTACTTTCAGCGCTAATTAAGTCGTTTGTATCACTTTTGTGTTTCTTTGTCAAAAAAGAAAAGAAAAGAAAAAAGAAACAGGTCAAAGGGTGGAGGCGTAATATCAAATGGAAGAATAGAGGATGAAAGCTGCAGCACAGAGGCATCATTTCAGGAAAACATAGAGGGTGGCAAAAATAAGTTACCACTCAAGAGAATTGCCTTGTCCAAACTCTCCTGAACTTGAATGCAGTGTCTTATGTTGAAAGAATTGCCCTCTCTGTGTAGAAATCCATGCCATTATGCCACATCTCCAGTATCGACTTGATTATGCTTATAGTTAAGTATGGCACCACGCACCGAAAATAGCCGACCTCCAAGCTCACAACCAGTCGCGACGCGTTGTGAGCTTGGAGGTCTGCTATCTTTGATATTTCCACCAATAGGCCCTTTTAGAAATTTCAGCCCCTGCCTCTCTAAAATTCTCTGCACGTACGTCCCTGATTGCAGAAAACACATGTTTATATTTATATTTTATTTATACACGTGTGTGTCACACAGTGTTGATTTTGTCGACTAAAACTATGACAAAAAATGTTCGCCGACTACCTTTTTTCACTGACTAAAACAAAAACGTTTCAGATGACTAAAATAATGACTAAAACAAAATTAAATTTTATTCAAAAGAAACCATGCAAAGCACAAACCAGCTCACTGGGAGCAACTAGGGGTTCAGAGTCTTGCTCAAGGACTAACTCTGGGGGAGCCCGGGATCGAACTGGGAACCCTTCGGGAACCCTCCGTGTTCCAAGATGGCAACTCTACCCCTGAGCCACTGACGCCCCGGTTCAGAATGGGAGACAACTGCCTACAATAAGTGAATTTTGAAGTAAAATGTGAACATTAGGGGGTATGGTATTATAATGACATGTTAGCAGCCATCATTTCAATATCATGATGAAACCTATCATTAAGCTACATCAACTATTAAAAAAAGAGAGAAAAAAAAAAAACATCTGGTGCTGTGAATTCAAATTTTCACGTGTCTTCTGCAGAGGATCAAATCTAAATGTAAATCAAATAAAAAAACCTTAATAGTGAATGGTCAACAGAAGGCATTAGTGTGCATGAAAAAACTTGTGTTAAACACAGGGAAATGGAGTTGCTGGAATTGCTCACGTATGGTGCACCTGAACACCACGCATACATATTTAAGCAAGACCTGGAACATTACGTGTTACTCTAGATTTTAACCACTTTAACCAATTTTTATGCTTTAGATCTGCACGCTTGTAGATCTGCTATGTTTAGAATTTAGAAGACATGTTTAGCTATATTTCAGGTCTTAATGGTTTCGTCGGGGTATCAGGAAAGTAAATTCAAACTCTGGCAGTCAGCAGCCTTTGTGTGGGCCCCCACAAACCTCCCAAACGTTCCACAGGAGACCCCGTGGCCCGGCAATGTTTTGTCTTCTCCCTTCCATAATTGCAAATTTTATGCATTATTGTAATTGAACAGATGGTTGACTAAACTTTCCCTAAACGGACTTGGGAAGGGTCCAGTTCCATCCCACAGAGCAGGCATGTGTGCAAACATCCACAGCGTGAGTGAGTGTGCTCTGTCTCTCTCTCTCTGTCTCTCTCTCTCTCTCTCTCTCTCTCTCTCTCTCTCTCTATCTCTCGCTCACTTACACCAGCTCTCGTTTAACAGAGTTACTCTCTTTCTTGGTTGACAAGTAACCCCAATCTGTCGTGTGTGTGTGCGCGTTTGATTCCTCTGGAAACCAGACAAACTGGACAGTGGTAATGCTGGCAGTGGCATCGTTTGTAGCGTCAACTGTCATTCCCCCCGCTTTTGGTCCTCTCTCCCTTTGTTCCTGGCCCTTCTGCTTCCTCTGTCATCTTTTCTTCTTGTCACACTTTCTCCCTGTCGTCTTTCTATTCTTCCATTCCTTTGTTCCTTCGTGCCTTCCCCTCCCTTTGTCCCTTTCTACAGTATGAAGTCAACTGCAGTGATTGTGAGTGAGGAAGACAGTGTCTGCCAACATCGGCTATCGTTACTTTCTTTGAAGTGGAATTTGGGGCAGGGAGTTAGGGCCGGCCAATTAACCGAAAATATATCGGAACCGATATTGAGAACCAATAACCAATAATCGAATAACCGATAAATAGTTTTTTGCGTGGGGGGATAATTTGTTTTATTTCTTATATCAACAAAAAAAATATTGATAATCAAATGGATTTTTGGACTAACCCTGTGATCTACTTTGCTGGCGTACAAAAATAACAAACATAGCCGATGTACAAGCTCATACTGTTTGTCATAGACGACAGGTCTATGACATATCTATAGCCCCTCCACAATCATTTGTTGACCCCCCTGGGGGTCCCGACCAACAGGTTGAGAACCCCTGTTCTAGACAGGGTTGTACCTTCTAGGTGCCACGTCGTAAAAAAAAAAGTGTCAAAAACCTTTTCCAGCTGAAAATATGATGTCCTTTTTGCCAAGCAACGAGTCACAGGACAGAGGACACTTTACCGCCGAAACATAAATGTGCCGAGGCATAAATCAAAGTCACTGTTCAGAGGACAGCGGACTCACCCAGGCCACAGTACAGCAGCAGCATCACAGTCATGAAGAACTGCCGCCCAGCCACACCGAGATGCACCATCATGGACCTGGGAGAGAGAGAGAGAGAGAGAGAGAGAGAGAGAGAGAGAGAGAGAGAGAGAGAGAGAGAGATAGAGAGAGAGAGAGAGAGAGAGAGATTATCAACCTTTTCAAGGACACCCAGTTTGATATGCATTAAATACAGCCACGATAGCATTTTGATAGGGCTGCATGGTCAATTAACCGAAAATGCATCAAAAGCGATATTTAGAAACAGTAACCGACTTAATCTTGCTCACGTAGGTTCATCGAATAATCAAGAAGCATTTTCTTTACAGAATATTCAGTATATACTTGAATCGACAACTTCAAACAGATTTATATATTCAATTTTCATCACGGAGAGTGCAGGTGGCTTTTTAGTGGGGTTTTTTCCCACCTCTTCAGCCTTTGTGTGAAAATGCACGATATGAAAAATGTAAATTGGAAACTGCATGGATTGATTGGGCTCCAATTCCTGACAACGAGTCACCAGGTCGAGTGCTGCATGGCACTCCTCTACAATGAATAATCACACCAAAAAAATGGTCGATTTTATAATCGACTAATCGTCTGATTAACCATTTAAGCCCTGTATTAAACATTGTTTTATAATGGTTTAAAACAGTGAAAACAGTGACAATAGACGATCTCAAGCTCTGTGAGCTTGTAGATCTGCTATCTTCACAATGTTTTTATTGTATTTTTATATAACAGTGCATTAATAATAATAGGCAAAAGTTTGAAATGATCGCCATATTGATTTTTAAGTCATCTCGCTGCAGCCATACTCTGGGACCCCAAATCTCAGCGTTTAACTCATGGAGTGTACAAGATAGAGAAAAAGAAAGATTGAGATGACAAGCAAAATGGTCAAATATATGGCGTGTATTGGCTTCTCCATTTGTCCACCCATGCACCGCTATACGTTAGCATGGTGCTAGCAGGCTGACTCAACGTGTCAGACAGTGATATACGTACAGTACATGTGTGCTACACTGCTCGCTAAAATGCTGTGATCTATGAGAGGTTTTGTTCAAATATTCTATAAAGCTGATGGGTAGCCTACGTGTGCAAGTCTGTACTTGTGCGTGCGTGTGTTCATGCGTGTGTGCATGTGTGCGTGCGTGTGCGTGTGTGTGTGCATGTGCGGCCAGGAGCTGCATGGACAACTGAGATGAGCTACTCTGTGTAAGTTTTGATCTGGTTGACATTAATACTAAAAGTATTTATATAGACTTCTTGCTTTCCAGTTTATTGTTTCATGTGTTCAGTCGGGCATCCTGCTTCTATTTATTCTTTCTTATAAAGCCCCTTTTTGCTTTTAAAAACACACTATACAAATCAAGACTTTTGGATGCAAGCTGGCTGCCACGGCGAATAGTAACTGTAAAATACATCAAGGCCGGTGTTTGGCTAAAGTCTGGTATCAGAGATTCTCCCTAATGCTGCAATAAAAGTTGGTTCCAAGGGACAGATCCCTAATGGGGACAAACGGATCACATCTTAACCACTTCTGTCCAATCATCCAACACTAATGACCTTCGTCGATATGGTTTAATAAAAGTAATGGGTTGAATCTGCGCTCGCTGTCAGCCGTCGCTTAAAGTTTCAGTCGGAAAGCGTCAGTCAGTCGGAACGTGGTAGAATCCTCCGTGTTATTTCATCCCACTTGTAAGTGGAACCAAATGGATCCTTACAGGTCTGTACCACAGCTTTCAGAGTCAGGTTCAGTCCCAGCATTTTTGCTGTGTATCCGCAGTGGACAGGGTGATCTTGCCGCATCGTTTCAGACCACCAAACAAAACAAAAAAGGAAAAAAAAAACAAATCCTCCAACCCACATGAGAAATGAGCCGCAGTGTGTTTGCCAGAACCGCTGGCTCGGGTCCCAAAGCTTCTTGGCTGGCAGGAACGGGTGCAACAGACAGCCGCTTCACTACCCAGCAGCCCTGCCAGGGAACGGAGCTGAAGAGGAGGGGAGGTCAAGAGATCTACAGTACACTGCAAAATCCTCCGTTTATGGTGCGCAGCCACCATCATCCACGCGGTTTTGAAACATTATACCGCACACAGTCAAGTTTGATATCGCTTGACGTGCAAGTGATGGAAGAAAGGGGAACGTCTGTCAATTATTCGTTGACTTCTGACGGACAGATTTTCCCATTCGTTGCAGCCTGGAAGATCATACGGTTGCTTCCCCACAGGGGCCTGGTAGCTACAGCATAGGAAGCTGTGAGATGGGACGAGCGAAGCGTGTAGGTTGATGTTATGTTTATTCATTTGCACATGAATCAAATATAACGGGAGAGAGAGATTTGACGTTATCACGGAGAGTGCAGGTGGCTTTTTAGTGTTTTTTTTTCCCCCAGCTCTTCAGCTTGGCGTGAAAATGCACGATATGAAAAATGTAAATCGGAAAGTGCATTTGGGTTGATTGGGCTCCAAATCCTTACAACGAGTCACCAGTTTGAGTGCTGCATGTCACTCCTCTAAAAAAAAAAAAAGAAAAAAAAGAAAATGTAAATAAAAACTAAAAACTCTCAACCTGGCGTCCCTTTATGCAAATGTTAGCTAGGGGCGGAAAGTGTAAAAAGAATTGTAAAATAGTCAAAGATAGCACATCTACAAGCTGATCTGAATCTGCCACATCACATTGTAACATGTTGTGAGCTTGAAGATCTGCTATCTTTGCACACAAAACGTGCACCAAATACATAATTTCTCTATTTGACATGCAATCAAATATATACTGTCGTGTAGCGCTTGAGTGGTCAATACAATTAATAGAAAAAGACTGGTTTGTGGAGTCTGAAGATGGACTTCCAGGCAGAGGAGGGGGAGGCGGGGGACGAAACAATCCTCTTTGCATCTTCCGAGGCAACGGCGACTCCTGCCAATGGCATCTCTGACAATTATGCAAGACCATACTGGTACAGATCAGGCCTTTTATGAGCTCGGAGAAAGGCAAATAATGGTGGATTTCTGTCCTGGCTATAATAGAGAACTTGTGAAAAGTCCACTAAAGTCTTATGTGGTATAAAATTGGACCCATGTGACACAAAGCGCAAACATTCCTCCTTGATTGTAAAGCTGTGTATTGTGTCGGCTGACGCCTGCCAAACCCAACTGTCATTAGAAAGCAATTTGTGCTGCCGTGGGGTTTTTTTTTCATAGGGGGGGGCTACGCCACGGTGGTCCCAGGAGTCCTGAGTAAGCGGGGCCCTGGCATGGGCGAGACCCCTGCCTAGCCTCACACCCTGACACGTCCCTTCTGTAGAAGGTGGGTCGAGACCCGGTGATGGTCTGTGACAGATTGGGGTCGGGCCGCTTGGAACCGGGGCGCGGGGGCTCGGAGGCTTGAACCATTGGCCGCGCTCGCTGGGTGGGTGACAGGCCGTTTCTAAAGGGTTGGAGAGGGTCGCTGACACGGTGGGGTTTTGCCCAGCTTTCGCTATAGCAAGCCGAGAGGGCGAGAGCCTTGTGTTGGAGAGGGCATGGGACTGGCATGGCCCCAGCAGCAGCCACCGAAGAGAAGACACGGCCGGAATTTCGAATAGGAGGACCGCCTCGCGGCCATCGCTAGGGACAACATACAACCTAGGTTTCTAGACTGTAGCTATTCAGCGTTTTAGCAGAAGGGGATTTACGCATACAGTACAGTACAGACCACCCAGTAGCAGAACTCTAACCAGTCACACACCTATTGTTCAGGACGAGTCATTTGGATGTCGTGAAACGCCCCCTGTTCCTACCGAGAGGCACAGAGACGCTCACTGGCAACAGAAAAGCTCCAGAAGTTTCCTCTACACCCCAGTGGATTTCAATGGGGTTTGTGTGTTTGTCCATTCTACTCGCGGGCTGGCCTCCTCGTCGCCTGAATAGGGCACATTCTCCTCACATTCTAAGAGCCCAAGAATGACAGAGATCCAAGGAGACCGAGCGGACCCAAGGCTGGCAGATCTACAGTATGGCTCAGCGCTGTGAGCTGTCAATCTGCCCAAAGCACGGGAACAACTGGGCCTCCTCGCTATCATGGCGGTGCAGGCAGTTGGGGGGGGGGTGCTGGGGGGGCCTCTGGCCAAATCTCCTCCAGTCCCGGTGTGCTGTGGGTGAAGACTGTAGTGCAGTCTGCAACTCTTAAGATGGCTCAGGGGCCACTCAGCAAAATACAAAAAAATCCAAGGGCTGCAAGCTAAAAGTGACAGTCCTATTTTGATTAAGACAATAGCCGCTTTCCAATCCGAGGGATTCACACTTTGAAGTGCGCATTTCAAGGGCTATGACGTCACTGGTCACAGATCTACAAGCTCACAATGCGTCGCAACGCACCGCATTGTGAGCTTGTAGATACGCTATTTGGCGCGGCCCAGTGACGTCATAGGCCTTGAAATGCGCACTTCAAAGTGTGAATCCCTCGGATTGGAAACGGCTAGTGATTTTGTAACACACTACATGAGTAGTCTAAAAATTAAGGAAACACACAGAAAACAGACACATTTCCATCTACTGTATAAGGCCAAACCTTGTTGAACAAAAAGGCTGTCATGGAATGATAAATGATGAAATGATGTATATATATATATATATTTTTTTTTTCATCAGAAATTATTTATCCAGACTGAAAGTAGACTAAATATATATGTTTAATGGTATGACCATGACATACTGTAGACATGATGCAGGGGCCGCATGAATAGTGCTGCTGTAGTGTATGCAATTCGGTTGCGTTTGACGCCTCGAAAGTAGACGCCTAGCATTGACTACGATCATTATGGATGCCACTCCCCATCTCTCTCTCTCTCTCTCTCTCTCTCTCTTCTCTCTCTCTCTCTCTCTCTCTCTCTCACACAGACACACAACAAATCGTTGTTGTCGTGTGGAAACCTTGTATGTCCAAATACCGTTTGTTTTGTATTTATCATTTTAAAAATGATTTAGACAATTAGACTAGTGAAAACAGCCGATCTACAAGCACACAACACCTCGCGGTGCGAGGCGTTGTGTGCTTGTAGATCGGCTGTTTTCACTACTTTTGTGCGACGGCCTTGTGTGATGAAGCGGGGCTTTACATCGTGGAAAAAAACATGCACATTTGAAACTAGGAGATACAAGGTTTCTGCCTCGTATCTCCTGAGCTGCTTAAGAGGAGAGATGTGTGTCAGTACATCTCTGCATGACAGTAGCTGCATGATAGTTCACTTTTCTTTCTTTCTTTCTTTTGTGGCCTACAGCTTTCATCACTTTACAGACAGGTTTTCATATACTGTTAAATGACAGTGACTGTCCTGGTGCCAAATCCACTCAGCTCCATTCAGTTAAAACCTCATAAAAATGGTCTGGGGTTTGGCAGGGAGCTATTAAGCTGTTTTAGTTAATCAGGCCAATGTGGCTGCTCCTCCCCTGTTGATTCATGACATGCACCCACAGACACCCACACCCACACACACACACACACACACACACACACACACACACACACACACACACACACACACACACACCCACAGACACCCACACCCACACCCACACACACACACACACACACACACACCCCCCCCCCCCCCACACACACACACACACACACACACACACACACACACACACACACACACACACACACACACAAACACACACACTTGGCTTGAAAATCCATGACAGTCCAAGCCTCTACAGTTGTTAACCGCAACATTCACACACACACACACACACACACACACACACACACACACACACACACACACACACACACACAAACACACACACACACACACACGCACACACGCACACACGCACGCACGCACACACGCACGCACACACACGCACACACGCACACACATGCCTACGTACGGTACATAATGTGTGTGCCTGTGTGTACGTGTGCCCACATAAATCTCACTGCAATTTCCCTACAGACATACAGTAGTTCCATACCAAATCTCGCATTCATCTCATGAGTCACGACTATGGGCATGACTTGAATCATGAGCGTGAGCGTGTCGAATTTCCTCATGTTTCAAACGTTAACGCTTACTTTATCTGCGGGTCAAGTCATCTGAGACATCTTTTTACTCTTCTACCTGGCCTGGGAAAAGAGCATTTATCCACTAGAATAGATAGATGAAACAACACAGCTGTACATTTTAGTCCAAGGGGACAATGGTCCCTGCAGGACACACACAGCAGGTGTTAAGTAGGGAAAAGAGGGTTCTGAAGGACAAGCAACACCCCAGCAAGGGATTGATTGTGCCGATATACAGACAGATCATTTAGCGACCTACAACCGGGTTGCAACGCGGTCGGTAGTTTTCAGCGATCGGGTCGCAAAATCTACCGACCGGGCCGGTAAATCACCGACCGTGCCGCTAAATCGACCGACCGGGTCGCTAAATCCACCGACCGGTTCGCTAAATCCACCGACCGGGACGCTAAATCCACCGACCGGGACGCTAAATCCACCGACCGGGTCGCTAAATCCACTGACCGGGACGATAAATCCACCGACCGGGACGCTAAATCCACCGACCGGGGTCGCTTATCCACCGACCGGGCTACTAACCCTAACCCTAAACTTAACCTCAGTAACCATACCTCAGTAACTAACCTGCCGACGCAACCTACCGACCGGGTCGCTAAATCACCGACGGGGCCGCAAAATCACCGACCGGGTCGCTAAATCTACCGACCATGTCGCTAAATCAACCGCCCGGGGCGCAAAAGCTACCGACCGGGTCGCTAGATCTACCGACCGGGTCGCTAAATCTACCGACCTAAAACTGCAGCCCGGTCGGTAGATTTAGCGACCCGGTCGGTAGATCTAGCGACCTGGTCGGTGATTTAGCATCCCGGTCGGTAGATTTAGCGAACCGGTCGGTGAAAACTAGCGACCAGGTTGCGACCAGGTTGGAGGTCGCTAAATGATCTCGCTCCTACTGCGAGAAGTAGCCACACTTTTCTTGTGTGGCAGTGCGATACGTTTTGAAGACCAGAAACAAAGAGTGAGATAATATGGAAAAGACTCCATTATGCATCTGTGATGTTATGCTCGGGAGCGTGAAGCAGAATTCATTTTGCGGGCACACACACAGAGTCGACCTGTCAGTCTGATTTTTATTCCCCACTGAGACCCTGGTGGGAGAATGCGATCCATAAAACAATTACTATGCCCGGAGAGAGAGTGAAGGACCGCGGAAAGAGGAAGAACAGCTCCAGATGAGTGGCAGACTAAGTGAGAGGCGAACGGATGGAGAGAGAGAGAGAGAGAGTCCAGACTGAGAGTCGAGGACGAGGACGGGGAGGTGAGAGAAGGGACAGAGGACAACCTGAAACACGGGAACAAGGCTACTAATGCCCGGTATATGCTCGTGTTGCACAGCGGAAACAGGAGATCTACAAGCTCACGAGCGATGTTACGAGCTTGCATGCGGGTCTGTTCTTCGTTGTGTGACACCAACTCGCAACTAAATCAGGCATAAGCTTGTTCGGGAGGCACAGCACTGGTGGAATGATAAGGCAGTTTAGTCTCTCGCTGTGTCGGCTGGGAGACAATGACTGCGGATAATCCACCCACCTCACCACCACCAGCAGCCATACCCCCAACACCCCCCTCCTCCCGCAGACGAATCTGCAAACTTCTATGAGTGTCCGCAAACACAGAAGCAATTTTCACTAATGAATTGGATGCCGTTTTGTGAAGGCCAAGACACCCGGCGGCACACTCACACTGCAACCATGGTGCTGCTGTTTGTGTAATGAAGACGCAGAGGTTGGAACAGAACACATTAATTGCTCTGGAAATTGAAAAAAGAGGTGGGGAAATAAACCTACACTGAGCTGAATCAGGTGTCCTTCGTTGCATTATAGCCTCTCGCACGCACACGCACATGCGCGCACACACACATGCACGCACACGCACGCACGCACGCACGCACGCACGCACGCACGCACACACACACACACACACACACACACACACACACACACACACACACACACACACACACACACACACACACACACACACACACACACACACACATCCATAAACTTACAAACAAAAGCAGGTGCACACAAACAAAATGCTGTCAACACACTGTCCCTCTCTCGCAACCCGACACAAACACACACACACACACACGCACCATCACCTGCGCAACTGAACACGAACACGCGTACACTTTGTGGTGTGTTCATGCGAGGCAGCAGGTGATGGCAACTAATGATTCATGCAGATCCATTGGGCCGGCCGGGTCTCTCTCTCACAGACACGCGTAGTCTCCCTCAAATCACAGTTAGATTCCACATCTATCTCATAAAACCGATCTCACACTGAGCTCTATCTGGCTGGAGGGGAAGGGTGGTGGTGGTTTTGGGGGGGGTCTGTCATTTAAACACACAT
This sequence comes from Nannobrachium achirus, assembly GCF_963921795.1. Taxonomy (NCBI): domain Eukaryota; kingdom Metazoa; phylum Chordata; class Actinopteri; order Myctophiformes; family Myctophidae; genus Nannobrachium; species Nannobrachium achirus. The sequence continues at coordinate 13,395,137 of NC_137814.1, forward strand.
CCACTTGACAACAACGCTTGAGGGAGAAGACATATTTAGACTCATGCAGGCCCGTTGTTACGAAGGCAGCGAGTGTAGGATGGATTTCTTTGTTAGGCCTACTTCACTGGTGTGCAAAGAATCATCTATACAGAATCTAAACTCTAATGACTCTGGAGAGAGAGAGAGAGAGAGAGAGAGAGAGAGAGAGAGAGAGAGAGAGAGACAGACAGAGAGAGAGAGAGAGAGAGAGGCATAATGATCTGAGTCACTGCTAGGTCTTCACAAACAGCTTCATAATCATTGCCGGTGGTGTAAAGTAACTGTAAAGTAACCCATTTAGGGCTAGAATTATTGAATGCTTTAACCAGTGAAAAATAGCAGATATACAAGCTCACAGCGCGGCACCGAGTGCCGCGCTGCGAGCTTGTAGATCTGCTATTTTTGAAAAAGTCGTAAAGCATGTGTGCAAATCTTTGAATATATGTATTTTCAAAGCGAACGTTTGTAACTCAAATGTTGCCTCTGGGTGGTCCCTGGAACAAAATATTTTGAGATGGGGGTCCGTGGCAAAATAAATATCATTTTGGGGGTCCTTCACATGAAAAGGTTTGAGAACCACTGACATAGTAGTCTCTCAAGAACAGACTAACTGAGATCCAGTGAAAAGGACCTTTTCTTTGACGATGGCTGGCCAGATTGCTGACATAGAAACATAGGTTTTTCAAAAAACCTTAGAAGGATTCAAAAGACACTTATAGAATCAGGTCAAAATTCTAATTTTCACGATTTTTCAAAAATAGCAGATCTACAAAGTGCCGCGCTGCGAGCTTGTATATCTGCTATTTTTCAATAGTTAAAGCATAAAATAATGATACACAATAATGTGTACCTGTTCTGAATGGGTTGGTAGTGAGGTATTCTTTTTACTTTACTTTACTTTTCCAATTTTCTGTATACTTTTACTTCTCAGAGGCAAATATTGTACTTTTAATCCACTAAAATTATTGGAAAACGTGACTTAGTAGTTACTTTGTAGATTTTGATTATTAACACAAAACATGCAGCCATATAATTTCGTCCACTTGAAAATAGTCGTATATATATTCAAAAGATTTTTACACAATGAGTACTTACTACTTTTAGGTACATTTTGATGACAATACTTGTGTACTTTTACTCTAAAGTAAAATGTTTAATCCAGACTTGGACTTGTAACAAATAATATATTTCTACATTGCAATATTGATACATTTACTCAAGTACCTAAGTACCCATTTTGGGTACTTTTACTTTACTGGAGTATTTCCAATTTTCAATACTTTTACTTTTACTCCACTACATCTTTGAGGAAAATATTGTACTTTTACTCCACTGCAATTATTTGAAACCCTTAGTTACAAGTTACTTTGCAGATATAAATAACCGCTTCAGCCTATTTGATAGCTAGGCTATTTGAAAATAGCCGATCTACAAGCTCACAATGCGTCGCATTGTGACGCATTGTGAGCTTGTAGATCTGCTATTTTCAAATGTCAAACATTGTCAAACATTAAGTACTTTTACTCAAGTAACATTTTGAACACAGGCCAGGCCTTTTACTTGTAAGGGTTCCCTTATCATTGAAATGCATTGGCGGAACGCGGATTCCACTCTCATAGGTATTTTGGTGTGAGGGCACCCTAAGAGAGTCTGTTATTGTGGTATCGCTACTTTTACTTTTGAGTACTTTTCCCACCACGGACTGCAGATCGGCTATCTCCCTACGCGACACACCGACATACAACAAAGTATAAATGAGCCTAGAAAGAATAATGCAGACGCAGCTCTCCTTGTTCATATCTAATTCCTTGCTCAATATTCCACCTGGGCTCCGAACACTTGTGCTAATGTGACGCTCAATCTCCAGCACATGTCATAAATGATTACGTATCGATTACTTCCTCCCGTGTGTGCGCGTGTACCTGAGCGGGAAAAAAGACAACTTCACACCCATGCGTCTGCTTCGCGTTCATTCATCACCGTTATTAAGTGTGCACAGTGAAATCCTGGGGGTTTATTTGACTGAGCGTAGAAAGGATTGGACCCCGCGAGGGTCCCAGTTAAATCCGCGCCGAGGATTTTGCGGTGAAGAACGAGTGCGGCAAAGAAGATGTTCCGTCATCCCACTCACAGACGTGCGTGCGTGCACGTGTTTGAGGTTTAATAAAAGGAACATACTGTATATCGTCGTTGTCGGGTGGAAACCTTGTATGTCCAAGACGTACAAAGTCGTTTTGTATTTAGCGTTTTAAAAAGGAACTAAACTAGTGAAAACAGCAGATCTACAAGCACACAACGCCTCGCGGTGTGTAGATCGGCTGTTTTCACTACTTTTGTGCGACAGCCTTGTATGATGAAGCAGGGCTTTAAAAAAAACATACAAAAACGTACAAACTTGACACTTGGAGATACGAGGTTTCTCTCCAACAGTATGCCGGGGTCAGAGGTGGTGATAGAAATATCCATACCGGGGGGTCAGAGTTCAAACGAGCCGGCGGCGCCCAGCCCGAATGGATCACTCCTCCAGCTGTGTCCGACACACTCGGGGGGGTTCAGAGGTGAGGGTTCAGAGGTCATCTGTTCGGTAACAGAGCCAATAGACATGGGATCAGGTGCACGAGACGTTGACAGTCATCCAGGGCAGAGTGGTTAACCACTTAAACCAGGGGTCTTCAACAGGGGGCCCGGCACCCCTAGGGGGTCCTCAGAGTTACTACAGGGGGGCCCCACCAAATCTTTGTGTGATATTAACCGTTTAAATCCAAGAATCCCTATTCTGAGGGAACATTAGTCGAAAATAGACGATCTACAAGCTCACAACGCCTCTCTAGGCAAAGAGGTTTGGTGTTGGTAGAGGGAAAAAAGTACATGAATCCGACACAACGCTACACAAGTCTATGAAGCTATACCTATGGAAAGGTTTAATACATTTTATACAATATGTAGTGGGGGTCCCTGCTTCATCTCCGTCTCAGCGAAGGCGTCCTTGGCCTGAAAAACTTTGAAGACCCCTGACTTAACCCCTATATGCTTTGTTCACTGTGGTTCTACAAGGCAACTAGGTCTATCCCATGGCCCTCTTTTTTCCCCCTCTACACCATATCTGGTCTACAAGCTTGTGAGCTTGTAGACGACCTATTTTTCCCGAATGTTTGCCTATTATGACCAGTGGTGTAAAGTACTGTAACTAAGTAGATTTACTTAAGTACAGTTTTGAGGTATTTGTATTTTACTTGAGTATTTCCAATTTTCAGTAGGCCTACTTTTACTTCTACTCCAGAGGCAAATATTTTACTTTTACTCCACTACAATTATTGCGACCGTAGGTCGCAGTTTAGTATGTAAACCGTCACAGCTTGACCGTATCTCTGTATGTCTGTCTATAACGCCTGACACTGTGGTTCCCCTGACACATCACTGTGACATCACAGGTGATCAGAACCGTCACAGCTTGTCCATATACGTTCGTTCGTCCGTCCGTTGGGACGTGTACACTTTTTTATGGGTTTGGGCCACATACTGTACCACACAGAATCCATATATGGCCAAGACAGATGGCCAAGACAGCCCATATCTGTGGTTCTACAAGACAGGGATCTCCATGTATGGGCACAAAAGGGTATGACCAGATTTGTATTTGAAAACTTGAAATGGGACATTCTGCATAACGAGTATATTCTTTTGGTACTTTAAGTACATTTTGATGCCACTACTTTTGAATCCCGGACTTTTACTTGTAACAGACTTTCTACATTGCAGAATTGATACTTTTATTTAAAAGTAAAACATTTGAGTACTTTTTCCGCCACTGATTATGACACAGAATAGGGACACCATAGGGTTCAAGTCTGTCATCCCATGGACATGCTGTAATGCCACTGTCACATGGGGGGATGAATAAGGATATTTCCACCCATCTGGAAGGGTGGTCCGAGATGGGGACGGTGACAAATAAAATGGAATAATTAACTGCAGACAAAGACAGGCTGCTGAGAGTTCATCACAGAGACCCTCCGTGCTTAACGGCCCACTCTGTCGTCGGAATATCAACTAGGTGTGGAAATAAAAAATAAGAACGAATTATGACCTCCAATATGTTTTATCGCCAGCCGACTGCGCCAAGGGACGGAAAAACAACTCCTTCTGAGCGATCACTTGTGGTCAGCAATAACAAAATTATAACGTAACAGTTGCCCGTACATCAAACAAAACTATGACCTTTGTGAAACAGCGTGTTCCAATGAATTGTGATCACAATACGTCTTACAAGCTACCCGTTGAATGTGAGCTATCGTACGAATCTATATGATGCTGAGGCACAAGATATACGGAGTGCATCGTTTTGGCGTAGCTTTCAGCCATAATCACTCTTAAAAACAAATGAAACGTTCTCTGGTAGAGGAGCTAGAGGGGACACTGCTCTTAACCGACTGCGCTGGCCCTGCATCTGTCTTCCTCCAGTCAATAAGGGAGAGAAGAGGCTCCATTCTGGTCAAAGACAAAGAGGGAGACCTTTCTCTTTGTGTGGGTGAGCTGTTTAGCTGTGGTCTCATCTACGCCCGTAATGATTGGTCTGGCCAGCGCTTCTAGTCCCTCCCAGGGTGCACGGTGAACTTGATTGATGGATGGGTTTGTCCAACCCCCGCTGGGGGTTTTGGCCACTGGAGGGTTTCTCAACAAGGGGTTTCAATATGCCTAGAGAGGTTTGGACGGGCGATAGAGAGGAGAGAATTGGATGTTCAACCACTCTTCCAAGGCCCTGTTCAAGGCAGCAGTGTTGAATGGATGTAAGGCTTTCATTTTGAAGGCTCTTACCGGTGGTTAAGCATGTTTACACCATTGATTCCAACACACTGTACACTATAATGCTGTGATTCTCAACCTTTGTGCGCATTAGGCCAGGGACCCCCACTGACCCCCATACCATGTGTATCTCTGGGACCCCGATCTAGGGATGTGACGATATGACATTTTCATATCACGATTATTGTGACCAAAGAAATCGCGATTTACGATATTATCGCGATAATCAAAATCCATTATGCTGGGGCGGAACATTTGCCAAAAAATAGCAGAAGCTCACAACGCGTCGCGTTGCGACGCATTGTGAGCTTGTAGACCGGCTATTTTTTGGCAAAGAGATATGGTAGAGAGGAAATACGTTTATTATAAGTAGCTTTTACCAATTATGGAGGGTTTAAGTGGTACCAGATATGCAGCTGAGCAAACAAAAGGTGAATTGAACCCAGTTCATGACGGAGGACGAAATATCCACAATACGATTATACAATACGATTATCGATAATATTGCTTATCATCCCATCCCTACCCCGAGGGTTATTAAGCACGCACTGAGGTTTAGCAAACATTGACTCAGCAATTCAGTTATGTTTATAATGTTTTAATGAGAAAATGTATAATCATACGCTAAATCTAAAACATAGAGACATTGACGGACACTTTGTCTGTTTATGTTTGACACATTAGTCCTTGAATACGTTATTAGCAGGTTTGTTAATTAAAGGAGAATTCTGGACTAGTGCTTTTCTTACCATAATCTGATCGCTCGCAGTCAGAGCTGCAGTGGACTCGAAATGAAAATAGATAATTAATACATAAAAAGTACCACTGGTTCTGGGATATCATAACATCAGATTGACGTAATAAAACGGCTAGTCTGGAATTCACCTTTAACTGAACTTTAATTCCTTTAAGTCCCTTGTTTGGTTTAATTTGTACACTCTCTGAGTAACAGAACCCCTAACTCTGCAAGGGCCCCGGTCAGCAAGTTGAGAACCAATGCTTTCCTGTTTTAAAGCTTATCATAGTTCAAGCCAAGACTGGACTCCATTCACTTCAGTACATTGTGAAAATTAATCTTGCATGAGATAAGTAATCCAACACACTAACATTCACAGCGCTTTCAGTCTTCATCAAAGTTGCTAACGTTTTAATACCTTTGATGTGTGAATTCATTTTAGAAGTCTAGACAAAAAATGGGGTGGTGCCTGGAGAAGAGAATGATTTAAAAGCAAAATTCAACCGTCCATGGCTTATTAAGCAGGCACTGAGGTTTAGCGAACATTGACTCAGTAATTCAGTTAAGTTTGGTAATGCTTTATGACTATGGAGAAAATGGGACAGAGAAATTGAACACCAACATCCATAATCTGGGGGGGAACATTAACCAGGAATAGCAGATCTACAAGCTCGCAGCACGTATACTGTTGTTGATGAGTTGTGAGCTTGTAGATCGGCTATTTTTAGCCAAGAGATTTTGTGGAGCTTCTGATTTCATATCAGGACATCTGGGAACTGTCCGGTGCTGAAAGCGTGGCCAATTCTAGCTCCACAGATGACAGCCCACTGTTAAGCCGTTGTTTAAGCTCAGCTAGTTTCCCTCCTTCTGGTAAATGGATCACAAAGTTCAGAAAGAACATTACGCCCCCTGCCCCCCCTACCCACCCTTCCTTTTATAGTCTAGTTCACGCTGTCGTAGTTTTTGAGATACAGGACAAGCGTGACGTGACGTGAGAAGATTTTTTTTTTCTTTTTTTTTCAAGTTCACTGTGTTCCCTGCACAATATTTAGCCGGCACAACCGAAGTGTAATCAAAGCAATTTGAAAGAACATGAAGGCAACAACTGCACCCTCCTCCACCGGCAGGGAGAGAGGCCGCAGAGGTGTCTCAGCGCCAGCGCCGTGTGACGCTTATTAAGGATATATCTAAGTTACTTTAAGCTACCGGTATAGTGAGACATTTGCATTTACATAGCGCTTGTTCTCTGAGCCCGAGGCCATTAACACGCTACGAGGAGAACGCAGCCCTTCATCATCACAGAGTGCAACATTACAGCCGGCACTTTTCACACCAAGAAAGGGAACATTATGAAAACCTCGGTAAGAATTACCCACTGTACATTTCACTGCACATTAGCAGCTTGAGTTCAGTCCATAAAACACAGTGATGATATAAAGGGGACTTGCGCGCATTACGTCTGCGTTATCATAACAAGCTCCCCAAAGAGGTTAGACAAAAATGGGATGTAATCCCACTGAATTATCATTGCCTGTGCTCAGGGGCGTCACAAGGGGGGGAGGGGGGGGGGGGGGGACTGAGTTAACAGGGCCCAAGGTGGAGGGGCCTGGAATTATTTCATACTTTAGCTATTGAAAAATAGCAGATATGAAAAGTTGCGAAAACGTGTGCAAATCTTTGAATGTATGTATTTTTTAAGCGAACACACTCAAATTTTGCTTCTGCAGGGGTCCCTGGAACAAAATGTTTTGAGATGGGGTCCGTGGCCAAATACATATCATTTTGGGGGTCCTTCACGTGAAAAGGTTTGAGCATCACAGACATAGAAACATAGTTTTTTCAAAAAACCTTAGAAGAAAAATATTCAAAGCCTTGCAAAATGTTCATGATTTTTCAAAAATAGCAGATCTACAAGCTTGCAACGCGGCACAGATTTTTCAATAGTTAAAGTACCCAGGGCCCAGAATTTGGGGTGACACCCTGCAAAGAGGACAGAGAAAATGGGATGTAATCGACCGAATTATCATTGCCTGCTCATCAGAGCAGCATCCGAAGAACAATGGAATATCCTATCCGTTTTGGTATACTATACTGTAAGCTCATCTCTCCAAGAAACCTGACACCTGGCCTGAACGACTGGGAGAGTCAGTCTCAGGGTTTGCATTGAGACTCTCTCTCCCCAGATCTCCATCTGTGAGACTGGTGCAAAGGGGGGCCCTTGCGGAGTCAGAGGCGCTGAGAGCTGAGGGCGCAGGCCGTGCAGTAATTAGAGTTTTCCTTATCGCTCTGCAGCCACGGATGGTGGAGCCGAGCGGCTGGCGTGTGTGTTTACCAGCACCCTATTGAACCTCCCCCCTCCTCCCAGACACAGAGAAGCAACCCCCCACCCCACCCTCAACAACACACACACACGCACGCACGCACGCACGCACGCACGCACGCACGCACGCACGCACGCACACACACACACACACACACCAATCTACCTCTGTGATCCCACCGGCAGTCTCGGGGTGGTCCTCTATGCTGCTGGCAGACTGCCAAGGACCGTCTCAAGACCGAGGTGAACATACGCTCACACGCGCGCACAGGCACAGCAGGCGTGCACGCTCTCGCCCACACGTTCACACGGGCACGGCAGCATGCACAATCATTCAGACACAATGAAAAATGCATGCAGCAAAGTTGGGTTGCTGAGCCCCTCCACTTCTCCCTTGCTCTCTATCTCTCTCTCTCTTTCACACACACATGTGCACACACGCGTGCACAACCACGCACACGCGCACACACACACACACACACGTCTCTTCACCCTCCTGGCCTGCCTAAAATAGCAGATCTATAATTCAGCCAGACTCTTTTGTCAAGATAAACCATTTATCGCAATATTGCATTAAATTTGGCCGTGTGACTCTGCTCCTGTGATACTACAGATTTATCTGCGCAAAGCCAGATCTATAAGCTCACAACGGGTTGCATCCGAGACGCGTTGTGAGCTTATGGATCAGCCATTTTTCAGCGTGCGACACTGTCATACGATGAAGTATAACTACGGCGTTACTCTCTCTCACACAACTTTTACATTCTCACTACTGGGCGATATGCCATCAAATCAATATCACTCAATCAATTATTTCAAACTTTTGCCTGATGATTAATGAACGATTATTTAAAATTAGCCAATCTTCAAGCTCACACTGTGCCATTATCACAATTTTTGTCTCCCAACCATTGTACAAAGAGGTAAAGGATTGAGTGGTAAATAAGACTAATTGATTTAGTTGATTATAAAAACTATATATTAGAGTAGTTTTTATCAATTTGTTGATAAGGATTTTTTTTAAAGATTATAAAAGAAAAGCTGCTTCTCGGTTAATCGTGTAACCTACATGAGCAAGATTATGTTGGTTATTGGTTCAAAATATCTGTTTCGATGTATTTTCAATTAATTTCCCAGCCAGCCCTGCATAAGCTATTTTCAGCGTGCAACACCGTCATATGATGAAGTACAACTTGGGCTTTTCTCACACACTTTCAGATTTCCGCTGCTGGAACTCTGTCTAACGGTGTGAAGTATCCTAGTTAACCTTGCCAGGCTAATTCCCACTTTATGGCACAAATACTCAGCTGGTGGTATGCTCGCTCATATAACAAGGCCAAAGAATGGAAAAGAAAAGGAAAAAATCTCTTGGACTCCTCTGCACTAGAAGAGTGAATAGAGTGAGCCCAGGCTTTATTGAACTACCGGGGGGCTTCTCATATTCACAAACAATAAAGCTCATTTGTCAAGGTGGTCCCAAACTGGTCTGCTCCTTTCACTGTGATTTGTACATGTCAGTATGTTTGTTTACTAAGCAGGCAGGCAGGCACCATTGCATGGCCAAAGCTGAGCACCGTTTAACCCCAGAACAGCTTACATGGATTTTGTTAGCGTTCTACACAAAACGAATGGTGGGTCTTTAGCAGTTCTTTAGGGTGAGGTGCTATATGGGCCACATCATTTTGTAGGCGGAGGAGAACTTCTGGTGCCAACAAGGCACCAGCGCCCGTGAATCTTTTTACTGTAAACTCATTTTTCTTCTCTTTCTTGTTGACAGGAAAGTGGTAGAATTATACTTTGGTCGTTATTTTTGTCTCGGATCTGTTGAAATAGCGAGGGACACAGCACTGCCCATATTGACAATAAATCTGCTTGGCACCATCTGACTACAAAATGATGTCACGGCTTAAGAAGCCCATAGCACCACTGCCCTGCAAAGAACCTGTTCAGCCCAATGTGTCGCATCACTACACGTTGTGGGCTTGTAGACCTGCTATTTTCAAACAGCCAAAGTATGAAATAGGGCCCACTGGAAAGCTATCAAAGGACCCTTGGTGTTCCCGGACCACACTGTGAGGACCACTGCTTTGGAGGGTTTTTAGAGGCTCTCTACTGGTTCATTAACTTACGTTAGACACCTCTAAAGGTTCTTCTATATACAGCAACACCATTTCATGGCTATATCATGGCTGCCGAGAAACCTCATAACTCCATTTATCATATAACTCATGTTTTTGCGTAAATTTGTCAGTCACACAAAAAGTAACAAAAATAAAAGATGTACAATGCGTTGTGACGCGTTGTGAGCTTGTACATCTTCTTGTTGCTATTACTAATAGGTGCTACCGGTATGTGTCGCACCAAAAGAGGTTACCCTATGATTACGAGCCCCGGTGAACCACTTTAAGCACAATTTAGCACAATTTCAGTTTAGTGTGTATATGGATTCACAAACGTTTAAGTCATGCCATCACTACAACTATGCTTACTGGTGAAACAGCGTTTCAGAACAAAACCAGAGTTAATTTAGGAAGATAAAAGACAAACTGTATTCTTAATGTTTAAAATAAGGTGAGTACATACATACACACATTGAACTATGTGAAGCAGTTAGCAGTAAGCCATGCAATATGACAATCAAGTAGCAGGGAGATTTCTTTCATGTCAATTTTATAGCCTATATAAGACAAAAATATAATTATATATCATCAGAAACAGGCAGAAACCTTGTATCTCCAAGTTTAAGATTTGTATGTTTTTTTCGTAAAGTAAAGCCCTTGTTTCATCATACAAGACTGTCTCACAAAGCTAGTGAAAATAGCAGATCTACAAGCACACAACGCCTCGCAACGCTATTTTCACTAGTTTAAATCATTTTAAAAATGATAATTACAAAACAAACGGTTTTGGACATACAAGGTTTCCAGCCGACAACGACAATACTGTATCTATAAAATAGAACAAACAAGCTTCTGGGTTATTCAATGAACCTACATGAGCTAGCAGAGCTACATTAAGTTGCTTACTGTCCAGATATGGCTTTGGATAGGCTATATTTTGCCCTGCAGGCATTGGTAAACCACTGTCTGTGTTGATGCTATATTATGCCCATGGGCTCTGCATGGAAGAGGCAGACAGTCAGCCACCACCAACACATGTTGTTTGCCCACCAATGGAGACTCATTTACATAATAGGAGTCTGGACAGCTGCTGCCCCCCCTTCACCTGTCAGTCAAGGCAAAGGTAATGTTTGCCCCATCTATTCTTTTCACAGTCTGATTATTGACAATCTCAGAGACATAGTAGAGAGAGCCAGAGAGAGAGAGAGAGAGAGAGAGAGAGAGAGAGAGAGAGAGAGAGAGAGAGAGAGAGAGAGAGAGAGAGAGAGAGAGAGTATGATTTTGAGGGAACGAACGAGGTAGAGTGGTAAGGGGGGAACAACAAGGACCAGTCATTTATCATGCCCTTATCAGAATACCACAAAGTTGCACTTATTCAAATAGAGCGTGCTGCCTAAAGAAGGCTGGGAGAAGAGTTATGTTTTATTCATGTCCATGATACACGAGTCGTCGTAAATACCTAAAAATACTCACAGCGTCTATGCATGCATAATTGAGAAATATCGCAATAATGCGAGCGATTTGCGTGCTGTGGTCCGTGGATGCCGGACGCGCGTATAGCCTAGGCTACTACCTAGTGACATGCACTGATATGTCCGGGAGGATTTTATCCTAATTATTATGACCTCTCTCTAAAGAAAAACCCCAACATAATATGCAACTCTAATGCAACATGTTTTAGTAAAATATGGATAGATTATGAAATAACCGTCCATGTATTGCACTGATACACGACACGAGCAGCACGTTGAAGTTCCCTTTCAAATGAGTAGCCACACATGAAGACCCATAAACAGCATAGCTTGCATACATTTTACATTAGCCTATAAAACTTAAATCACATGCACTTAACAGAGCCAGAACCTTTACATTAGTAAAAACGTCTCAACAAATTCGATATTCTGTAGCCATAGGCTATAGCTGGCGCGACTCGCCAAATTGTTAATTTGATAGATCCTGGTAAGGCAAACATGTCAAATTGACTGCGTGGTCAATAATAAAACAATAATTGTACAATTTGGTAAAATTGCGCTCTTCTGCAAATTGCGTTTCTCTTACCTAATGAGATGCGTCCTGCTGGTGTGATTCTGTGGAATGTGAATGAACGGTGCAGGTGCTCTCTCTCTCCCTCCCTCTCAATCTCTCTCTCTCTCTCTCTCCCTCCCTCTCTATCTCTCTCTTCCTCCCTCGCTCGCTCGCTCGCTCTCTCTCCCTCTCTCTCTCCCTCTCTTCCTCCCTCTTCCTCCCTCTCTCTCCCTCTCTCCCCCCCTCTCTCTTTCCCTCCCTCCCTCCCTCTCTCTCTCTCTCTCTCCCTCCCTCTCCCCCTCCCTCCCCCCTCTCCCTCTCTCTCTCTCTCTCTCTCTCTCTCTCTCCCCCCCCCTCTGGCTCCTCAGCGACGGTCGACGAAACAAACGGGGTGAAACAGCACTTTGCAGAGGAGAGGGGAAAAGAGAGAGAGAGAGAGAAAAAGAAAGAACCGGCAAGTGTGTGCACGACACGTCCACGTTCTTCTGAGACTTTCTTTCCAGCTCGCGTATCTCCAACCCTATCCTCTCCCTATTAAATATGCAGCAGCGTTCATATTCAATTCCAGATCTATCTGCTGATTGGGAATGTTGGATGCACGGGCTGTGCAAGGTGCCGTTCTCTACTCCCATTCGCCAGTAGGCTACAGCGACGTGCGCTGGGGGAGACAGAACCCAAATAATCAGTTTGAACAAAGAGGCGAGTACGGGCAGACGGGGGTCCAGCGCCCCCCATTCAAACGGTAAAAAAAAGAGGAGGGTGGTGGTGCTATTGGAGGTGTGTGTGTGTGTGTGTGTGTGTGTGTGTGTGTGTGTGTGTGTGTGTGTGTGTGTGTGTGTGTGTGTGTGTGTGTGTGTGTGTGTGTGTGTGTGGGAGGTGGGAGGAGGGGGGTACAAAAACGAGGGGTTGCTTTGCCATAATCCGATTCCATACATAAACCTCCAAGAGGTTTGATCCGATGTCTGCGAATTCAATTAGAATTTGCACAAGAGCTTACAGGGACAGTCAGACCCTTAGTTAAAAGCCCCACATAGCCTACATCCATCTGACACCCTATGGCTCGTGTTCTCTTCACATTTCCATATCATTTTAAAGCAAAACTTATTGAGGGAATCAGGTCCATGTTTTAGGCTTGAACCATCCCAAATGGAATCTCAAATTGTTTTTTTTTGTTGTTGTTTTTTTTGAAAAGTGGATCCGTGACACTAGCTGTGTAGTCAGCTTTTCTTTTAAACCAACATATGGCTCACTTAGAAATACCCCATTTATGACGTCAAATGATTCAACATTGCTACTCTGTAGGGTACTGTAGCAATTCCCTTCAAAAAACAAAGTAATCACTTTAAATTCCTGAGTCTGCAGTAAATGCAAAAATGTGGCTGGGACATATCCTAAAGTCTGTCATTATATGAATTCCAAAATAACCCTTGTTTTCCTGTAAAGTGAAGAAAGAAAGAAAATCTTCTTTTTTGTTTTTTTTTTGTTTGGGGGCAGTAGTGTTTTGCTATTCTCCTCTACACGCCCAAAATGGTCAAATAACATGTGTGGCCACATTTCAGAGCAATGTGTTGCCAGGGAATCAAATACTTTGTGAAAGCGCAGCTGTCATAGATGTATCTTTTGGCTAACTGGACCTGGCAGCAGCCAACCTTTCAGCACTGCAGCAGGGTCAATATAAACTAACAGCATCCATCCTCATTAGCACAATATGGAGAACAAAGCAGTAAGTAGTGTTTGTTGTTGATGTTGTTGGTGTGGTGTTGCTCCCACCAAGGTCATCTTGACCAGACCACAGCACCTGCAGCTCTCTTAATGGTTTGATGAAGTACAACCAGCAGTAGGCAGTCTATATAGGCACATGGTAGCCTCACGTAGCCAGGCTTACTCATCTGCGAAGAGAAAAGCCGTGGTCAAGACCATAGGCTGAACGGCATTCAACGGTGCTACTTCCGCCGGGAGAATTTCACAGGACGTTATTGTTTTATCATATTCCCCGCTGGTGAAAAAAAACTGTTCTACTTCTCCCGACCCATCAGTTGCGCTCGTAATAAACAATATCCAAACAAAAACATGGATTCTGAGTTTCTGACCAAAGGACACCTATTAAGAGTGAGTTAAGAGCTACAATCTTTATGTAAACTAGTACGCGAGACTATGTAAATGGACTGCAACGCATGACGTAACTTCCGTTAACCGCAGCACTTCCGCCACTAGTCTTCCGGTGTCTGTTGGTTCATGCCGTTTTCATCGGCTATTCTGACCAGGGTGGGCACATGGTCATTCATCAGGCAATAATCTTCCAAAAAGATCAAACAACCTTCAAAATGTTTCAAAAATGTTTTACAATTTCCTAAAATAGCTCAAACAGATGATCTACAAGCATCACAACATGCCGCTGTTCACTCTTCATTGTATGACAAAGTAGGGCTTAAGTGGTTCATGCTTTTGAATTATGCATATTTATTCTGGTCGGTGGAGCAGATAAGAACTTGGTTTTGGCACGGTGTAATGTGTAATGCACATCCTTTAAAGTCCATTAGCCTACTTTAAGTTGTTTACGGATGACTTCAGCCATTTTCAACCTGTCTTCACATAATCTTTCCTCACTATTGCTCATTATAAAATGACCACCAGTGACATCATCACTGGGCAGCCCCCCCCAACAAGATTTAATTTATTTTATTTAGATTTTATTAACGTGAGAACAATATCTTCCATTATAGAATGCTAACTTTCCAGGAACAGAAAGACTGAAGTTTCTATTAGCTTGGATTCCCCAGAGTAGAAAAACATTGCGCCATATTATAATGAGCATTAGTGAGGACCAATAAGTATAAGTTGAAAATGGGTGAAGTCTTCCTTTAACTACCGGAAGATGAAAGATCGCCAGAGAAAGAAATTTTCCTTTTTTACCTCAAGTCTAGCCTGGGATCGATATCATTATCGGGTTTCTGATCCGGTCGGGAGCGGAAATAACTTAACGTCATGTTTTAGTCATCAGGCGGCCGGAACCACTGCTGCCGTGCACCTCCAAAACGATTCTCCTACTTTAAAATTGGTTTAAATTTAATAGTATAATCGTTTAGTTTCTTTTGGCATAATAATCGTTTGGTATGTTCATCTTTTATTCTAACTCGTAGCGCAACTATACCCAGACAGCACAGCGACAACGCAGATGCCTTCTCTCCCTCCGGCACAATGTAGGCGCTATGTAGCGTTGGGAGCGTTTGCTCATTGGGAAGATGTCGCAAATGCATCTTCCCAATGAGCAAACGCTCCCGACGCTACATAGCGCCTACATTTAGACAGAGGGAGCTACTAGGTCGCTGTGCTGTTAGGGTAGTGAGAATAAACGAACTAATGATTTGCATTATGTGGGGAACAAAAACAATGTGACGCCAACCGGAACCAACCTAAACCGGATCACGCGGCTAGTTTCGAACGAATGCAGGCTTTCCTCTGAGGTGGAAAGTCTGTTGACGCAAGGTTACCTCAACTTAAGCCAGGTACACCAACAGGGGCTTGAGCCCTATAAGAGGTGGCATGAAGGGTGTCCATCGCACCTCTAGCCTGGTTTAGGCTGGTCCGGTGCATCTCAGGAGGACTGGAGTATGATATGTGGAAGGAAGCGTATTTAAGCCTTTTTATTATTTACAGGGTGCAGACAAGAGTGACGTTTCGATGTCAATACATCTTCGTCAGGTCATGTTAGAGGTGGCCCAGAGCGAGAGGCTATCGAGGGAGGTGCGAAGCCCGCTGCTGATGACCACCAATATGCAGAGAATAGTAAGTAAGTCACATGTTCTCAGCTAGAATATACCTTGAAATTGCATTTGCTTGGGAATCTTAAATTGATATGCAATATTTTGGTGGGTTAAAAAAGGCCACGCTCTCAAGTATCTTCAAGTTGTGACATGTTTAAATGTACACTGCCAAAATACAAAAAACATACCTCACTGTGTTGAAGTTCAATCTGCTACAAACATTCTTTTAGCAGTCCTTACCTGTTCATTAGGCAACTATTCCAATTGTTGATTTCTAGTGGCTAGTTTTAAACTCAATATGTATTAGGCCTATACTTCATGTAAAACCCTTAACATTAAACTGTAGTTTAACCACTTAAACCCCAGACACGCTTTTATAGTTTTGTCTATTCAAAAATAGATGTTCTACAAGCTCATGATGCATTGCAAATAGACTATTTAGAAAATGTATGCAACGTGGTGAAAAGTCTATGGAAAAAATGACGGGTTGACAAATATATCATTTTGGTGGTCCTTGACATGAAAATGTCTGAGAATCACTGTGTACAACCATGAGGTGATGTGATAGACTGACTTGTTTTGCTGCACCTGCACAGTTCTTTAGAAACACATTTCACAAACTGACAATGTTGAGACGCTCCAGAGGAACAGAGAACTTGGAAGGTGAAGCAACGCAGTGCAAATCATCGCTGTCGGGTGGAAACCTTGTATGTCAAAAACTGTTACTTTTCATATATATATATATATATATATATATATATATATATGCATATATATATACATACCATTGCGGCTCAAGAATCCACCACTCCTGAGTGAAATGTCTGGGGCTGAAGTCTGGTGTAACGCACATGTCCTGGACCAGGTGAGAGCAGGAGTGGACATGGTGAGACGTAGGAGGGGTCCGGACAGGAGTAAATCCACAGAGCCTAGTCCTTCCAAGCGCCAGATTTCCTTTCCTAGTCTTGGCAGAGTAGTTCTGGAGTGGTGGAGTGAATGGTCCTGTCTTTCCCTAGTGGGACTGATCGTGGGTAGCTACTGGGACGTAAGTCGGCACTTGATCAACCCCGGCTGGGTCACCCAGGTGAGGGGTATGATGTTGCGAGACCCGAAACCCTGATGAGCTTGGGCTACATCACTGAGGATACGTCCCAGGTGCATCCATGCAATGTTTTTTCGTTATATACACAAACATAAAAAGTTGAAATATGGAGATACAAGGTTTGTGCCCAACAGAAAGTATATGGTACTTTTATAACTCATTCAAGAGGCTCACTTACTGTACTGTAGTTGTGATGATTACACTATCCAGGACCAGACCCATGGTGTAATTGAGCTGGGGATTGAACTCACAACATTTACCTCTCAGGGCAGAAGCTCTGGTCAGCGAGTGGAGGTAAGTGCATTTAATCAAGGACTGTACCATTTTTACATACTTTTAACTTTTTCCTACTTTATTCTACTCCAAAACATCTCTGAAGCTTGCACTTTTTACTCTACTACTATTCTTTGTCGTACAAACTCCCAACACCCTTTGCTGTTTCAAGAACTGGGCAAAGAATAAAGCATGAAAGAAACAGGATGTCGATATGAGCAGTGTAAAAATATACTTGTACATAATACCATAAGCCTTAAGGTGTGTGGCTAAAAATAGCAGAGAGGAGGATGATGAGACACATAAAAGGACCAGCAGATATAATAGCAGGTTTATACAGTACATACTCTAAGGTGTGGTAAAAATAGCAGTGGAACGATTAAGTTAAACATAGAAGCAGATATACAACAATAACAGATATCGTCTTGATTGGGTGGAAACCTCATAATATTGTCCAAAACTGTTACTTTTCAGGATTCAAGTTCCAAAGTACACTTGGCGTGTGCGTTTCGATCTGCTACTTCTGATGCTTCTGTGTGCCGCTGTAGTATGATCAAGTAGGGTATTAATTTATGAAAAAAACACAGAACAATATCAAATGTGGAAATGAGATGCTTGTGCCCGACGATATGTAGATGGTGTCCCTATCAATATATTATATATAGGCTCTTGATAGGGATATACGTATACACTGCCAGCCCAGAACCTGTTTTGCATACCGTACCTGAACTTATCATGTGATTATGGAACACCCTTCTATTCATTTTACGGAACATAATAGACGTACCGGTATCAGTAGTTTGCGGTCGTTGGATGAACCCACTATGGCTGATCTCAACAGGTTTTATTATTAACCAATAACCACTTTTCAATGTAATTAAATTCAAATCTTTATTTGAGACCCAGGGGAGATCCATAGCACAATTAAAAACAGCACAACAAAAGAATAACTGTTCCTACAAAACAGCGTGGGCTCGCATGGAACACCATGTATGGGCACAAAGATCTACCATTTG
The DNA here is from genome assembly GCF_963921795.1 of Nannobrachium achirus. Lineage (NCBI taxonomy): Eukaryota > Metazoa > Chordata > Actinopteri > Myctophiformes > Myctophidae > Nannobrachium > Nannobrachium achirus. Next base: position 13,413,317 of record NC_137814.1, read on the forward strand.
GCTGCTCCTCATTGGCTAAAGGCCCTCCCTGCCTTTGTGCTGTCGGTCATGTTTTTGAGGAGAATAACTTTGGTCTATAAGGTTTTGGTAAAACATACTGATATAACATACTGGTCTCGAGCCCACGTGTTGTTGTTATTTATATCAGGTCACACTTGTTGGTGATGATGTCACCTAGAACGCTGCTTCTCATTGGCCAAGGGCCCTGTTGTGCTGTCGGTAATGTTTTTGCGGAGAATAAACTTGACCTATCCACAAGTTTCCTACAGTATGTCCCATGAGCCCTTGCGTGAAAGGTGGGCATCACTTCCTGCTCCTCAGCAAGTGAGGGCCAAAACTGTGGGAGGAGTAGGGTGGCAAAAAGGTTTACCTGGAAAGATGGAAAGATGGAAGGGCAAAAAGGTTTACCTGGAAAGATGGAAAGATGGAAGGAATAAAGTCAGACAAGTCTAGTTGCCCTCACTAACAAATAATATCAGAAACACCCTTTCTATATTAAAATTGACTTAGGGGAGGGTGGATGGGCAGGCAGGTGGACACGCTCATGTCACCATGACTCAGCCATAAAAATTTAAGGAGTTTCAAATGCAGCTACTGGTACACCCATCTGCCAAATGCAGAGTTTGTGCAATGCAATGTGAGCTTGTAGATCAGCTACTTTTGTAAACAATATCACACTGCACCTTGTGTTTGCAATGGCAGATAGAGACTAGCTGCGCTAGGCTACTATTTTTGGGGAACGTTCCCCCGAAGAATAGGGATGCTGTGGATCATGTTTGACCCTTTATACTTGTTGTACGTCAGATAACCAACATTTTCGATTTACAAGCTCACAACACAACGTGAGCTTGTAGATCTGCTATATTTGCCGAATATTCACCACTTTTTTGACGAATGTTTGTTGTATGTGGTGAAGGGTGTTCTTACAACATTAAAGCATGTTCTGGCCACAATATCTGATACAGATGTCAGGATACACAAGTATCAACCAACAAAAACACCTCCAATCTGGACCTTCTCAGGTAATCGTAAACTGTGGAACCTTTTATACTCTAGCTTTAACCTCTCTTTGCCAGGACATAAAGATACAGTGTGTATTATAAAGACTGGTAGGAAAGAGGGAGACATATACCAAGATAATACCGTAGGAGTCAAACTAAGATTTATGGATACATAAAGGCAGCACACCATTTCCTTGGCTTTAATGCTAGTTTATTACAGTAACTTAAAGAAAAACTGCAAAAAGGTCTTGCCAAATAGCCATTTTAAAAATTTAGATGAAGCAGAACTTTTTGGGGAGCCATTTTCAATCTCATTTAGAACACTTGGCCCTTGGTTCAGCATTAATCACATTGCAAATGTTAGCAGTCTTTTACTATTTCAGAGTATAATCATTGTGTTTTGTAACGCCCTCCTGAAACATTATTGAGAAATGTACTGCATGGAACTGAAGCTACTTGCACAAAAACACACACAAATGCACATAGCATACTGTGTGATAGCGTGCACACACTCGCATGCACGCACGCATGCACGCATGCACGCACGCACGCACGCACGCACGCACGCACGCACACACGCACACACACACACACACACACACACACAAATATCACACTTTTTAGTAAACAAATTAGAAGCGAACACTAATCAGCGGTAACAGCTTTTAAACACTTAAACCTTGTACTTAAAAGACCTGCTTCCTAATGGCTCTACACCTGTTATCGCTCTGCATTTAAGTATCTTGTTTGTTTTCCCCAGAATAGGGATGCTATGGTTAAAGTGGCTACACTCTTTGACTCTTGGTGTGTTCACGTTTTGGCAAAATATGTAATGTGCGTTTATGGATAAACAAACAGCCGCTGAAAGGCGTGTTTATTCGTGCATTTGAGAGCGATGGGCAAAGCAGCCACATGCAGAGCGGTGGTGGTGGTGGTGGGGGGGGGGATTCATCTCCGCTGTTTGCATCAACAAATCCCTCAGAACACAGGATGAGGGGGTAGCGACTAGCGAGAGACTCAACAGCACTTATCACTTCACCCAGAACTTTTCTCCAAAGGCCTTGGGGAACTGCCCCACGGCGCGCATCCAAATCTGCGAAAGCGCCATGCTAAGATCCTCACCAGAACTATCAGACATTGAAGTTTGTTTTCTGTTTAGTGTTTACGTTTCACACAACTGCCAAAGATGCAGATCCTGTGTGCTAAATAATATATATTCTATATTGTTTGAGTTCTGGATATTTGAACCCATTTAGGCCTAACCTATAGTTAGGCCCAAATCAGAAATTAGCCTACAAAAACAAATATGTTGATACATACTGTACATGTACTGTAAGCCCCTCCCATACACTAAAATGTGTACCCGGCCTGAATGGGTTAAACAATTCCTCAAGGACGACCAAACCCCATCTTGTGCAAAACAAATTAGATACAATTATTAGTGTATACGTGTTATAATTATAATTTCTTTGTGCTCATATTCAAGATGAATGATCTTAAATCTGGATGTATAGGTTGCATGTTGGTGTCACACATCGTTGCGCCACGTTGTGAGCTTATGTTTTCAGTGCTCGGCAACCATGCGCAAACGGAGCATCGTGACAGTTCAGTCAGTCACGGCAGTCAGGCTGTTCTGCACGCTCAGTCACCATCCAATCCCATTCAGAAACAAGTTAACATATACGGCCTCAATCCTAATGGTTCATTCTAGGCGGTCTTTTAAAAGACCTAGTGAAATGAAAAATACGTTTTTCCTCACTTTTAGTATATAGTGTTTAGTAAATACGTATAGTGTAACACGGTAGAACACCACTGTCAGTGATCAAACTCCCTCCACGTCCCCAACCTCCTCCTTGTGGCATTTAGTTTTTTACTATGTCAGTATTTGCATGGACTTCTGTGGATTTCATCATGTTATAAGACATGTATCTTAGACTCTGCTTCAGGGGGGTTTCCGATCACAGATTCTATGTGTCATGCTTGAAGTGTATCCTTGCATGATATTTTCAACAAGTGTGGCTTGACAGAAATAACATATTTTCAACAGATGCTTGGGCATTTACTGCTTTATTTAGAATGGAGGCTGCAGAGACTCAGGAAGCTGCGGGCAGAGACGTGCAACACACATGGCTCTGGCTGGAATCAAACAACAACAACCATATGGTCCGCATCAACATCCATTAAAGAAAACGAAATTACATATTCTTCTATGCTCTTTTTTCCCAGCACATCATTTTTGTCTAGCAATGCACCACGCACACACGCACGCACACACACACACGCACACACACAGATGATGGCTCAGCCTTGGCATGCGTAGTGACTTTGTGGAAATGTCAAAAGATGTCAATCACTCTTCAGTTGGGGAGCGGCAAGGCATGAACAATAGAGAACATGGAATACAACAGGGTTAGTGGGTATAGGGCAGACAATAACGCAACACTGACTGCTGGGAAAAGCTCTTATGGCATCTACAGTAAACAGGGGCAAAATAAACAAAAGGAATGACAGGAGGCACAGTGTAATGCAGCTACCAGTAGCATCACGATCTGTCCAACAGTTTGGAGATCTGTGCCGTCTGGGTTTGCCTTTCTTTAAGGCCATTTTTTACTCTGTCATCCGCCTGTGTCCTGAACCAAAAACAGCAGATTGATAAGCTCACAATGCGTCGCGCTGAGCTTTTTGATCTGGTGTTTAGAGCATGTGACACAACCGTACAACAGAGCATGGATTAAGTGTTATTTTCCAGAGAGGTTCTTAGCTTCTACATGACTCAGTTTAATGTTAGGAGGACATCAAACAGGCGAGGATCCAAGCCACATAAGAAATGGGGGAAAACACTAATAGTGCTCAGGCCACATGTGCTGGAGTCTCTTTATGGTGCAACGTCCAAAGGAACAGTAGCTTAGGGGCAGAAGTGATGGCGGTCTGATGATGTGTCTGTGCGTGCGCGCGTGTGTGCGTGCGTGCGTGCGTGCGTGCGTACACTTGTGAGTGCCAAATGTGCCCACAAATAGTAGAGTTTGAGAATTTGAGAAACTAATTTCTTGGTCCTCACCAGAGAAATGTTTGTTTTATGGTAAAAAGAAAAGAAAAGTTGGGTTAGGGATAGGAAAAGACATGACGTAGAGGCTAGGATGTCCTAAAACGCTGATGCCCTCGGTCACAAGTATAGTATACAAAAGATGTGTGTTTGTGTGTGTACGCATGTGTGTGTGCGTGCGCGTGTGTGCATGTGAGCGGTGGTGGTGTGTGTGGTGGTGGCGGAGGGTTTGTGCTCACAGAGCATGATGATCAGATGAGGTCACGGGCCGCCGCGCTGTGTCCACGCGTTCCCATGCATGCAACCCGGGCCCCATCTGGGCCGCAGCAGTGCGACCACGATGGAGGAGGAAGTGGCAGAGACGCGGTGGGCCTCTGTGCTTAACCACACACTACCAACCCGAAGGCCTAACTACAGCCCTGCTGGTTCCCCTCCGTTTGCCTTGGCCTCCGTTTCACTTCACCAGCAACTCTGAGGGGGCTATTTAAATGTCTCTTCATATATGAGGGAGACCATGGACTGGCGTGGACCGTAGACTGGGGGGGGGGGGGACTTCCCACGACTCCTCGTTTCTCCTCTCTTCTCTCCTACATCTGTATTCATCCATGTCCCATCAATGCATGTTATTAACCGTTTAAGCCCTTAAGCAGGTTAAGCACTTGACCTGCGTTGGCTCTGTACTTGATTTGCTCCATTTCACCCTTACCCAAAATCTCTGAGGAAAATAGAAGATCTACAATTTCACACTGCAGTCATGCTGTGAGGTGTTGTGAGCTTGTAGATCCGCCATTTCCAGTGAACGCTCACCCCCAGAATAGGGATGCTGGGGTTCAAGTGTTAACACGAGTTCCGGAGACTCCTTTCCCAGAGTTTGGTGCACATTCTCATCTTGCAGGTTTCCATGGATTGTGATTACGGACCCCTTGGCCAAAGACTGTTTACTGCTATTATTGTTGTTGACTTTTTATAGTTATTTTTCTACCCGTCTTTTTCTCACCCCCTCTCTCCCTCCCTCTCTCAACCCAATGCAGACAAGGCAGATGACGGCTCAACCAGACCCTGGTTCTGATCAGTTTCTTCCGTTAAAGGGGAGTTTTGTCTTGCCACTGTCACCAAATGCTTGCTCACGGGGGAACCACCGGGTCTATGCTTTGTATGTAAACGGTCTTGAGACACTGATTTGACAATTGAACTGAACTGAATTGAATTGAGTCACAAAGTGGGACTATGAATGGGCACTAAAAGTCATTAACAACAGTGAAAGGTCAAAAATCGAACAGGAGGCGAGCTTGCAGAAACATTAAAAATGTATCCAGGCCAGGACAACTGAAGACAATACAACAGCAAATAATCTAACAAAAACATAAATTAATGGAGCGTCAAATGTCAACCTCTCCCCATGGCAGCCTGGACTCATACTGAGCGGTTTCCAATACTCTGCACTGGCTTCAGACTCCACCCTTCCATTTCTAATCAACCAACCACAGTATGATAGCAATCCACCCAAGATGCTCCCCGTGTTCTAATCAATCAGCTGACAGAATTAACAGGCACCTCCTCAATCAGATCTTCAGGCACCAATCACCCAACTACACAGCTAGGCTTCAACAGGCCGCTCCCCCATAACAGCATCTTCCATGTGTATGAATGCAGATACACACAAATATGTGAAAGAGATTCCTGTCACAACATAATGTGCACCTTCTGTGGGACTGGGAAGCTACAAGTTACAAGCATAACATACATTTCAATATGAATGTGTACTGCTGAACCCATTGATTGATTGATTGAAGACTTTATTAGAAGTTTGCATAGGAAAAGGTACAGTTTCATGACGGTACAGTTCACTGGTACAAGGTCTACTAAAAGGAGATCCATGAAAAGACTAAGCTTATTTCCACTGGAAACCATTGAAGTATCTCATATAACATTGAATGACAGACAAATAGAACACAGTACTATGCAGTAGATATGTAAAGAAAAACAAAAAAGAAAACAGTAAGTCTAAACAAACAGTATATACAAAGAAGGGGCAGGGGAGGGTAGGGTTGGGCTAGGTTCATTTTTTTTTTACCAGTTGCGAACGGCTGCTGCCTGTAAGTGGTTTTTCAGGGCAATTTTAAAGGATGCTAGTGATCCACACTCCTTTATGGCCTTCGGTAAGGCTTTCCACATTTTGGTGGTATAGCATGGGAAAATAGTCTGCAAGATTCTGCTCTGTGAAAAAATTTATTGAAAATGGACACATAGTATGATACCATATCATTTTCGGAATTTTTGGAACAGCATAGGTCCTCATGTAAATGTATGTTTCCATGTTTTGTCATTGTTTGTGGAGGAACAAGACAAACTGCAGCTTATTATTTCCTACAGTCTTAGCTTGTTTGTTGTTTTTATAGATTTATTGTAAAGCGTTGTTGAACTTTGGTAGAATGTTGTGTTGTATAGTTACCTGGTCTACATTTAACACGTTGTCTTTATCTGTTGCTTTTGTGCACCACAAAGAACTGTATTGATTCTATTGCTGTAAGTGCACAGCAAAATAGGTCTGAATCACACTTTATAGCACATAAACGAATGCAAACAAATCTGATTCTACCAATGTATACAGAACTTCTCTGGTAATTTGGGGAAGTGAAAAGGCTGCATTAATCTTGATGGAACTTCTCTAGCAAGAAAAGTCCATACTGTAAGTCCATGAATCCATAACAAGGTGAAATGATGGCAGTTTATGCTAATTTCTGTGGTCATGTACTTTTGTATTTGGATATTGCCCACTCAGCACCTGTCTTCGAGGGCCTGTCTCCCCCGGAATGGGGTGTCATTGATTGAATGACATTTTTATTGTCAAAAAAGGCATTAAAATGAACATATACATACAGTAGCTGTCAAAAGGATGATGCCTCATTCACACTACGAAAAGCCAAGCTAATGGTTTGCTTGGTAATTCAATGTATTCTCTATGCAAATCCTTTGTGGGTCTGTAAAGCCCTTTGAGACTGTAACAGTGCTACATAATTGCGACCGTAGGTCGCATTTACTATCAAAACCTCCACCGGCTGTCCGTCTGTCTGTCCGTCCGTCCGTCCGTCTGTCTGTCACACGTCACACTTTTGCCCTGCTCATATCTCCACAACCGTTGCCCCCATCCATGCCAAATGTTGCACACACACTCCATACCTGCCAAACTACAACCTCCAAGGACCCCCGGAGCTCCAGGGACCCCCAAAAATGACCACCCCAACGGGGCTGGTCACAGCGACCTACGGTCGCTTATCTCCCGATTAGGGAGTCTTACTGGTGATAAGGGGTATGAGTTGATTTTGAGATGTTTTTCTCCATACATTGAGAGTGAATGGCATTACTACTTCCAGTTTCTCACACACTGCAGAGCACAGAAACCGATAAAGATGATGGATGACTTCTATCATGCCCAGGTAGCTACATAAGGCCCTCTACAAAAGGTTTCAATTTAAGGCCGTGATTCTCAACCTTTTTAATTTCAAGGACCCCCCCAGTTTGATACGCATTAGGCCTGTGTACAAATGACACATTTGTCACACACCCTACAGTAGGCTTGCCTTGAACGGGTCAATTTGGTTCCTAACTATCCATCATTTTGCTGGGGACCCAGTCTGGAACCTCCTCAAGGACCCCTGAGGTGTACCTGGACCCCACATTGAAAACATTTTCAGCCTTATCTTCAAATAACTGGTTCTGTCTACCACATGAACCTTCCTACCAATGACATCATCGATGTGGATTCCAAGCTAATAGAAACCGCAGCCTTTTCCTGGAAATGTATTAGCATGCTGAAATACATGTCATTGTTCTTCCATTAATCCTTGTAATTATCACTTTATAATTACAAGGATTTAATAAACTATACAATAGTGCCGTTTCATTACGTTTTAATACCATTTTGCACGAACGTAAACATGCAGTCATATAATATGTTATGAGAAATAACATATTTTTGCAATGTCACGCCACGTCGCCGTCGGGGGCTCTAAGCGTGTGTGTGTGTGTGTGTGTGTGTGTGTGTGTTTGTGTGTGTGTATGTGTGTGTGTGTGTGTGTGTGTGCGTGTGTGTGTGTGTGTGTGTGTGTGTGTGTGTGTGTGTGTGTGTGTGTGTGTGTGTGTGACGTCAATAGGCTTTAGCCCGCCCCCGCTGAAGTAGAATGTCCGTCCGCAGGATCAGACTCAATCCCAAAACTAAGTGATAACGTAGTGTGTGTAGAGTCTGACGCTTGCAGTCAGGCTACTAACGAGCATTGGTGAGGACCAATTATATGAAGATGGGATGAAAAGTGTTGCTTTAAGGCACTGCCGTGTTATGACGGTGAAGTGAGGTGAGGTGAGGGTATGGGAACAAACAACGCGCAGCACAGATTCAAATCAGGACAGTGTGGCCACAACATGGTCTGTGAGAGTAACACAGACTTCCAGACTTCCTTTTTAAACACATCGTTTAAAGATCAAGCGAATTAAGTTAGCGACAAAAACATGTTTAACTGGACCACATGTAGGCCTACCGGTAGCACATTAGCCCAACAGGAGATGTTGGGGGGACTACGTTAATTAGAGACCTTTATAAATACAAACAATATGGGTCAGTCAGGACCCATTCATATGGGTTGCAAGTAAAAATGATTTAAAATTATATAAAAAAATCACACTTGTGTGAACTGAGCGATGGAGGCTGCGTGTGTGTGTGTGTGTGTGTGTGTGTGTGCGTGCGTGCGTGTGTGTGTGTGTATTTGTGTGTGTGAATGTGAGTGTGAGTGTGCGGGAACCTGAGTGTGCCTAGCTGGCCTGAACAACAGCGCCCCTCCCTTAACATGTGTGGTCAGAAAAGGTATAGCAGCCAGGCTACATACACCACAGGCTACATACAGACAGACAGACACACACACACACACACACACACACACACACGGATACACACACGGCCACGCTATGGAGACGGTGTGACCACCGCTCAAAAAGAGATTTGTCAGTAAAGTGTTAAGAAAGTGTTAAAGCCAATCTACACACTCTCAGCATTATGTCACAATGCAACATGTTGAGCTTGTAAACAGCTTGTAAACATGGCTCAGCCAGTTAAAACCGGGAAAGCATTATGTGTCATTTTAGATTATAGCAAATTGGATGGATATTCAAAAACAGCAGATATACAAGCTCACAGTGCGTCACTCTGCCGCGCTGTGAGCTGCTATTTTTTTTTTTTTTTTGAAAATGTGTGCAAATCTTCGAATAGGACTATATCGTTTTTCCCAAAGCAGTTGGAATTTAGAAGGCATTTGTAGAATCTGGTTAGGTGGCTTATAATGTATTTTTGTATACATTTGGGTCCCGGGGAGAGACGTCACATTTCTCTTTTGGGTTTTGGGCGTGCACCATTGGTAAAGAGACTACACAGTAACCAGTGGTGTAAAAAGTAAGTAAAAGTATCAATACTGCAATGTAAAAGTACTCCGTTACAAGTAAAAGTCTGGTTTAAAAGATTTGCTGGAGTAAAAGTACAATAGTATTGGTATCAAAATGTACTTAAAGTACCAAAAGTAGAAAGTACTCATTATGCAGAACGTCGCATTTCACAAGTTTTCAAATATAAAGAAATATATAAAACTCTTTGAAAATAGCAGATCTACAAGTCGCATCGCAACACATTGTGAGGTTGTAAATCGGCTATTTTCAAATGGTCGAAAGGGCTGAAGTGGTTAATAACAATCAAAATCTACAAAGTAACTAGTAACTATTACAGTATGGACAGCCTTTCAGTTAAGACATAAGAGCTGGTACTTAAGACCAGTGGTTCTCAACCTTTTCAGGCCACGACCCCCAAAATAATCATGTTTTAACTGGGGACCCCCCACCCTGACGAGCACTAAAAGTTGAGGCATTACATTTTGTATAACACAGTTCTATTCTGAAAATAGCAGATCTACATGCTCACCGTTGTGAGCATGTAGATCGGCTATTTTCACAATTTCTGCCTCTAATATTTGACAGTTTGTCGAATTTTTAATTTGTCATTTTAGAAGTATTAAAAAGTCCTTAAATTGTCACTTTAGAAATGTGCAGATACCCTTTATACACTTAAACTTCATGCTGGTTTGTTTACTGTTGAGAGAGAAAACAATGTTGCACATTAAAGTCAATCATCTGGGGACCCCCCAAAATACTTTGGGGACCCACCTGGGGGTCCCGACCCACAGGTTTAGAACCACTGCTTAAGACAATCAAAATACAGCCCTCACAGTCACACAAATGAGAAACGAGAGCAGGAAAGAAGGGTAGATGATAACAGGCCTACCATTCAGCCAAGAATACCAAGTCAGGAAGAGCTGAACGGTATATTGCAGACAGGGACGTGCTGGGCCCCTAATTCAGCCCGGGAAAAAGAGTTGGAGAGGCCCTCATTTTTTTTGTATAATGTATATTTCGTCGTTGTCGGGTGGAAACCTTATGTGTCCAAAACCGTTTGTTTTGTATTTATCATTTAAAAATGATTTAAACTAGTTTTCACTACTTTTGTGCAACAGTCTTGTATGATGAAGCAGGGCTTTGCTTTGCGAAAAAAATTATACATTTGAAACTTGGAGATACAAGGTTTCTGCCCGACAGTGATGATTTACTTTGTTGGCAGCCCAGCCCCCAAAATGGAACGAAGGCCGACATTTTTATTTTTTATTTTTTTCTAATGGCCGTCCTGGACCGGCCGGGAATGAACCGGCCGTTCGGGAGTTGTCCCGCTTTTCCCAATGGCCAGCACGTCCCTGATTGCAGAGTTGTGTGCTGCAGCTTAGATGCCTCTGGGTGGGAGGGAGCATGGCTATTCTCACAGGAAACAAAGGGAAATTTGTTTTCTCGCTCCTCAAAGCTCTTACACTCTATTATTCAGTATGTGTGGTGTTGTTTGTGTTGTTGTTTTTTCCATTCCAGTAGCTGTGTGTGGGTTTTTATTGTACATCTGTGAGTGTTTAACCACTTAAGTATAAGCTCTGTATACTTCGTCGTACATGCTTGTATTTTGTAGAGGTAGGCTACAGATGTGTCAACACAAAAAAAAAAAGTAAAAAGAAAACTTACATGCTCAATTAAACAGTGATTTACCTTGCTCTTTCAAAATCAGGTCATCATGTGTGGAACGGCTACTGTTTGTGTGTGACTTTTTGTTTCATGCTTTCGTGTGTGCATGTGTGTGTGGGTCAGGCTCTAAATCCCCTGTGCATCTGTGTGTTACACCCACGCACGCATACACACACACACACACACACACACACATGCACGCGCGCGCGCGCACGCACACACACACACACACACACACACACACACACACACACACACACACACACACACACACACACACATACACACACACACACACACACACACACACACACACACACACACACACACAAGCTTACCTTTCATCCTGGGTCCATGGCTCCAACAGTACACAGATGACAGCTGAGGTTCAGTTGGAACAGAAGCAAAGGTCCACACACACACACACACACACACACACACACACACACACACACACACACACACACACACACACACACTCACACACACACACACACACACACACACACACACACACACACACACACACACACACACACACACACAATGTCCACACAATGTCCACACACACACACACTCACTCACACACACACACACACACACACACACACACACACACACACACACACACACACACACACACACACACACACACACACACACACACACGTTGCACGCACACACATACACACACACACAGAGGGACAGAGTGAGATGTTTTGATCAGTACCTTGACCACCAACTATTTCATACTTGTTGTGTGACGGTGTCATGTCATGCAAAAGTAGAAACAAAATAGCCAACTTTACATAAATAATAATAATAATCTTCAGACAAAAGTACATAGTTACGTCTGTCTGTAGGTTATATAACTATTTAACCAATGAAAACTATTAACAAGAGCTTGTGACTGAATATACTCCACTGGATCCATAGTAACATTTTATTATATTTTTTTATTTCCTGGGACAGCAACAATAAGCAGAGATTGCCAGTAACCACCCGTTCTACACTAGTATAGAGCATATGGCGGAAGTGGTTTACTGGTGCCACTAAAAATCTCCCTTTCATTTTTCCCATAGACTTTTACAAAAATATTTATAACAATTATGTTAAGCCTAGAACCAAGCCATCTAGGATTGCAGTGAATCATGACCGTAAAACCTTTGATCCCATACGAAAACATATTTTAATATAACATTTTTTGATATACTACATTTAATAACCCTATGTTTAGCGATTTTCAAAATGTTCTTTTCATAGAAACAAAGGTTTTATGGTCATGATTCACTGCAATCCTGGATGGCTTGGTTCTAGGCTTAACATAATTGTTATAAATATTTTTGTGAAAGTCTAAGAGGAAATGAACGGGATATTTTTTAGTGGGACCAGTAAACCACGGCCACTGCGATGCTCTATAGTAACACTATAGTAACCACCTCTTTATCATGTACTCGTGTTCCTCAGATATTGTCGGCAAGTGACACTGCCAGTACGGCGGGGAATAAATTAAGGCTTAAGAGGAACAGAAGTGCATGATCAAGTATAGCGCTGCTATAGCCACCACCACCACCGCCTCGTCCCACTTTATACAAGTTCTGACCCTGTTTCTTCATTCAGGACTCCTACCTGTACCCCAGCTCCCCTGAATCTCCAACTATGACAGGGGTTCTCAACCTTTTCAGGCCGCGACCCCCAAAATAATCATATTTTAACAGGGCATCCCTTACCCTGACGAGCACTGAGAGTTGAGGCATTACATTTTGTATAACACGGTTCTATTGTGAAAATAGACTATTCTCACAATTTAAGTTTATTTTATTTAATAAATGGAAACAGATAAATGGGGGTTTGCGTTAAAGGGTGGGGCATTCATTCCCTATTTACATAATTCCCGAGTAGGCCGGTCCCCGACTAGACGATTGGCCACCCGAAGGGCAGAGATCTCCATATATGGGCATAAAAGGGACACAGACAGACAGATACAGAGATCTCCATAAATGGGCATAAAATGGACGCAGACAGACAGATATCTCCATATATGGGCATGATATCTTCATATATGGGCATAAATGGACACAGGCAAACAGATGGTCAAAACGGGTCGCAAACAGACAGATATCTCCATATATGGACACAGGCAAACAGATGGTCAAAACGGGTCCTATGGCTATGGCAACAGGTATAATGGGGTTTGCAACGCCGCAGCAGGTAGTGCAGTGCCCGGCCTCGACCCGACCCGATATGCGATTTTCCGGAACCGGCGCGGAAGGTTCGGATTCTCCGTATGCGCTGATGTCCGCTAGGCAATTACAGAACAGCGGTATGAGGGGTATTGCCTATATCTCTATATATGGGCATGAATGGAAACAGATAAATGGGGGTTTGCGTTAAAGGGTGGGGCATTCATTCCCTATTTACATAATTCCCGAGTAGGCCGGTCCCCGACTAGACGATTGGCCACCCGAAGGGCAGAGATCTCCATATATGGACATAAAAGGGACACAGACAGACAGATACAGAGATCTCCATATATGGGCACAAAATGGACGCAGACAGACAGATATCTCCATATATGAGCATGATATCTTCATATATGGGCATAAATGGACACAGGCAAACAGATGGTCAAAACGAGTCGCAAACAGACAGATATCTCCATATATGGACAAAGGCAAACAGATGGTCAAAACGGGTCCTATGGCTATGGCAACAGGTATAATGGGGTTTGCATTAAAGGGCGGGGCATTCATTCCCTATTTACATTGTTCCCGAGTTGGCCAGGTTGCCGACTAGACGCTCGGCGGCCGAGCTTCTAGTCTTTTAAAAGAGGGTCAGCAGGAATGATGCATTATTATTCTGCAATGCTGAAAAGGTTAATGCACTACATTATACCCCTCCCACCTCGTGTTGTGCAGGGAGTTTTTGTTTGCTCCTACTATACGAGGCCAGTTGTCTAGAATGTTGATTCTCAAAGCAGGACTCCCAAGGTTTCCAAGCTAATTTATTTTTTATTGTATGAATAGTTTTTCATTCTCCAAAGAAATTAAAAAGAAATAAATGAGTATGATGAATGGCCACCTCATGCATGGTTAAAATGGAGTTTGAAGTTACAATGGGGTTGTATAGGAGGGGGGCGTGTCTGATTAAATTAATAACAAATATCTACTGAATAAATTTTTTTATGAATACATTTTTATTTTGTCTGTTAGTACAAAATATGGTAACTGATACAATCCACCGTTTGTCAGCCTTCTGATTGGTCCCTGAGACTCCCTGACTGGCCAACCAGAAAAAATCATTAACTTTTTGCTATCGGGGGTGGAGTTTGTGCAGTGGAGAATGTTGCTTTAGGCTTTCATCACCGTGGGCACTGCGCGACACGGCGTTCGTGCAGTACGGCCCCGCGAGGTGATATCGATTTCGCTCATTATAATGAATAAGCTTCAACAGACTAGTTCACATGGACCTTATCAATGTAACTAAGAGTTACGATTGGGTACATATTTTTTAAATGGGCAGAATTACGAAAGCCAGCCTATTATGTGAGTAGAACTATAATCTGTCTGTCATCTTCCTACCCAAGATACACTGCGCTTTCTCTTTCTATTTATCTCCTGTCTGATCCAGAGGATTAAACTAATTAAAACATATATTTTCGGGGGAAAACTACTGTTTTGCTATGTAACTACTGTACTTTTTTCTTCCCTTTTTATTAAGATCACGTAGATGTGTTTCCTTTGGTACTTTAAATTGCAATAATGAGGCAATGAAAATACCCTCTCCCCCCATTCACTGCCACTATAAAAACAATCTGCCCAGGGTAGGGATGCCCCGATCAGGGTTTTTTTGCTCCCGATCCGATACCGATCAAATATTATTGCTTCCGATTCGATCCCGATCTTTCCCGATCCGATCTTTTGGCAAGGCATTAAGAAAAAAAATTTCTATTCATTCTATCACTTAGTGCAGAACTGAATCAACAAATTAAAAACAAAGCTTATGAGTAGTGTATAGTGATATAGGCCTACTAGTGCAGTGTTTCTCAATCATTGTGCAGCGGACCTTTGGTGTGGCCTTTGAAATTTGGCAGTGAAGTCACGATTTAAGGACTTTTAAAACCTGTTTAATACCTCAAAAAATAAAATAAAATAGACCATTACAGCATCAAAAATAATCAACAAACTATATAAAAACTGGTAAAACATTGGCCATTTTTAAAGTTGAAACAAAATAAGTTAAGAACCAATTAACCAGTCTGCTTTAAAAGTATGCAGTAGCAGCTAGTTCAGTGGTTCTCAACCTTTTCAGGCCGTGACCCCCAAAATAATCATATTTTAACTGGGGACCCCCGACCCTGAAGAGTTGAGGAAGTATATTTTGTATAACACGGTTCTATTGTGAAAATAGCAGATCTACATGCTCACAACGCCTCGCAACGCGAGGCGTTGTGAGCATGTAGATCGGCTATTTTCACAATTTCTGGCTTTAATATTTGACAATTTGGCCAATGTTTAATTTGTCATTTTAGAGGTATTAAAAAGTCCTTAATTTTTCACTTTCGAAATGTGCAGATACCCTCTATACACTTAAACTTTATGTTGATTTGTTTACTGTTGAGAGAGAAAACAATGTTGCACATTAAGTTAATCATCTGGGGACCCCCCCAAAATAATTTGAGGACCCCCCTGGGGGTCCCGACCCACAGGTTGAGAACCACTGAGCTAGTTGACAGTGCAGAGAGACATAATTGCCTTCCTTTGATCCATTAGCAAGGGGCCAATTACTACTTATTGGCATCAGCTGCCAGCTGTACACAGAGTCTGACACAATCACCTTCCCTCTGCAGTGCTCTGTCTGTCTCATTTCTCCAAAAGCCCTTGAATATGATTGAAAATGATTAAGGATTACTGTGATTATGGTAAGCTTACATTTCATATCGCATTCACCTTACCTGTAACTTTCAGTACTCCCAGAAAATATTTTTTTGAAAAAAAAAAAAAAAAAAAAACGATTTTTTTTTTCCCGATCTCCGATCTTATAAAAACGGCCATATCGGCGGCCGATCCGATCACGTGATCGGGATCGGGCAACCCTAGCCCAGGGTCATTTGTACCACCATAGTAACAGGGCAGAATGGGGCGGGATTTGCAAATGAGAGAATTGTGGTGGTTGTATTGTGTCTCCCTGCTCTTCTATTGATACATTTAGATCATGTCAAAAGTCACCTTTGGCACAGCGTCTGACACGAGTTGTAACCTTATGGTCAAGATTCAAGATTCTCCTGAGCAAGGCAGGCTCTATTAGCTCCATGGTAAATATTACAACAATTGTGCCGGAAAGAGGAAAGCAGGGAAGTGCTGGCCATTGGGAAAAGTGGGACAACTCCCGAACGGCCGGTTCATTCCCGGCCGGTCCAGGCCGGCCATTAGGACAAAAATAAAAATAAAATGTCGGCCTTCGTTCCGTTTTGGGGGCTGGGTGGCCAACAAAGTAAATCGTCACTGTCGGGCAGAAACCTTGTATCTCCAAGTTTCAAATTTGTACATTTTTTCGCAAAGCAAAGCCCTGCTTCACCATACAAGGCTGTCGCACAAAAGTAGTGAAAACAGCAGATCTACGCCTCGCGGTGCGAGGCGTTGTGTGCTTGTAGATCGTCTGTTTTCACTAGTTTAAATAATTTCTAAAATGATAAATACAAAACAAACGGTTTTGGACATACAAGGTTTCCACCCGACAACGACGAAATATATATATTAAAAAAAACGATTAGGGCCTCTCCAACTCTTTTTCCCGGGCTGAATCGGGCCCAGCATGTCCCTGGAGGAAAGTTACATTAAAAACTATCTGGGGTGTTCACAACAAGCCTGAGTAGGCCTAGATGTTACAATGACCCCCCAAAAAAACGAGAGAACATTTGAAAGTGAATTATCCCTTTAAGCCTTATTTAATCGAGAAAATTGCTGATCTACAAGCTCACAACGTGTCATGACGACGTGATGCGTAGTGAACTGGTGAAAATTATTCTATTATGGGGGTCCCCCATTATATGAAATGTTTGTTTGAGAACCTCTGGTCTAGAAGAGGGTCTTGTTTGTCTGTATTTGTCTTGGGTCTTCTTGTCTGTCTTGTCTGTCCGTATTTGTCTTGTGTCTGTCCCATGGCTAATCTGGCAAACCACTTGACTGATCAGCATACATTTCAAATGTATTTGTAATTCTTCATGTCAAAGTGGGTTCCATGCCGGCAGGAACCACAAAGGCTTTCTGGAAGGGGTTTTTAAAATGAACCATTTTTCTCATAACATAGAGTACTACTGAGCAGTATATGTACCACTACCAAGTGTGGAACCGGTAGGTCCCGGTCTGCTGGGACACTTGCCTCGAAGGCCAGTGGCACTCCATGGGTCCCTTTGGCAAGCAATTATAATAAGGAGATGTATGCAAAAACATCATATACAATGTACTGTACATGTCTTAATGTAAGAAATAACGATAATTATGGTAAAAATTGGGTCGTGGGTAATTTCTGGTGATAAGCGCAGAACTTTTTACTTTTTACAGGGGTCAGTTACAATTTGCAGCCACCTGAAGGTGCACTTTTAGAGCGGTTTTGAAGGAGGGTATCTGTCATTTTTCATGACAGGAATTCCACATTCTGGCAGCATAGCATTAGAACGAATCATAGATGTCATAAATATGGCATACCGTATATATGTCATGGCTGACATACTTGCCCTAAACGGAGTTTAAGTCATGACTGGTAGAGATATGCATTCCATTGCAAGTGCAATTCCAAGTGCAATATAGTAGTTTATTTTTAAACTTTTATTTTTATTTTTTAACAGGGATGGCTCCTCAGAGGCAAGCTATCTAACCCTAACCCAAAAGAGACATTTGACGTTAGTCCCGGGACCCAAACTAGGGAAAATAGCAGATCTACAAGCTCACAAAGCGTCGCTTCGTGCAGCGTTGTGAGCTCGTAGATCAGCTATTTCCACTACTTCTTAAACTTTTTTTTTGTCTTCAAATGCATGAAATTTAATAGATTGTTTTATTATTTATATATATGAAATTACTTAGAAAATCATTGCTTTTTTATCATGAAAATTTTAGCTATTTTGGGAATGTTTTTGAAAATCTTTTGAAATAATTATAATTAAAAACTAAATGGGTCCCGACAAAGTACAAACTGTTTGGGAAACAGTGATCTAGAACACAGTTTCTAAACGTCGGACCCTGGGAACACCAGCAGTCCAAATTAACTCTTGAGTGTACAAATGGACCCGTAAAGGCCAACTGCGTGTCTCACAACAACGTTCAGAGTTCTGAGCATTCATTCATAATACTTTCTGCGACTCGCCAACATGAAGACGTGCATCTTCCAAACCAATCACAGTACGTACGCAACATTTCATGAAGCGTCTGCAAACTTTCATTTCTTCCAAAGGTAGGCTACGGTCTGCGGAGGAGCTCCTCTGTGACACATTGTTTTTATGTTGGGACATCGCTTTGTGTTTGACATTTCACTTTTGTCGCGCAATGAGTCAGTCAACACTTCAAAGCTCAAAGCATAAACTGCCCTTTAGGGTCCATTTGGGGGGAAAAAAGAAAGAAAATGTTACTCCCTTCTGGAATAAGGGTCTTAAAACCGCTGGACTGATCAGCGCCAAAAAGGAATGCTGCCAGTAGGCCACAGACGTTCCTCCACTCATCATTTCACATAACACTTTCTGGAACTAGCTGAGCAGTGACTTGCTCTTGAACGCATCCGGTTATGCGATACCCATTGGACCTGTTGTACCATCTCTCTGTCTGCGTCCCTTTTATGGCTATATATGGAGAGTTCTGCATCTGTCTGCCTGTGTCCTTATTTAGGCCCATATATGGAGTTCCATGTGAGTAGCCATGCCCAAGTATGGAGTCAAGTTTATGGTGTCAGTATATGACATCAATACTACAACATCATATTAATGATCAGAGTACTCTATATATGGGGAATTCTGGATTTATCTATATCTTTTTTTAATAAATTACATTTCACTTTAATGGACCTCAGATCGGGCTGAAGCTTTGCCCAAATTTTGAGTCATACGTCATACTGTAGATACTATGATGTCATGATGGTTTGGAGACATGAAGTCTGAGATCCACATTGGAGCCACACGTGGATCCTGATAGATCCACATGATTTCCTTTTTAATTTTTTTTTTACATTTTTTAAAACCTTGCCCAAACGTGGAGTTCATACGTATATCAGGTACGATGACATCACTGGCCATCAGTCCATGAGATGCACATGGGAGCCATGTTAGACCCCTGTCTTGTGTTCTCTACACAAGACCAGGGACCCCCAGGGGTCCAAATGGTCTCAAATTCCGACTGAGCACTGAGGATTTCACAGGGCAGATTGGGGTTCCAGAATCCAGTACAGTGTAGTTCAGTGATTCTCTCTAAGACCCCAGTTTGAAGAGCCTTCATTTAGATCATGAATTCCCATTTGAGACGATGTTCTTATCTCTGGTACCCCTGTCTATTTTGGTTCCATTTTGTACACTGTGTCAGACTTGAAGACCCAAAAAGGGTCCATTTGGATTCCTGGTTTGTCCTCGAACCGGTTGGCATGTGGACAGGAAACCAAGGTCAGAGTCCACAAGGTCCCATAGAGCAGTGTAGGGGGCTCTTGTCTGTTTGGAGGCACTCCAACATTTTGAACATAATATGTTGCACAAAATGTATTTATTTTTTGGATGAAAATACGCAATCTACAAGCTCACGACACAGGTCGCATCATGAGTTACGATGTCACGACGTGTCTGGGTCCCGCGTCACGAACTGTGATGTGTGCTTCGCGCAAGAAATATATCATAGACTGCGTGACCTGCGTAGTGCACTCAGCAACACACATGTGGGCAGTCTCGACTATTGCCTCATGGCATAGATTTGGGTACTGCTGTAAAACGTTGCTTGCTGCAGGTGAAGCTTCTCCTTCAGCTCCCTGATCTCGGCCTCCATTGCGTCGTGGCGGTTCTTGATTATCTCCTGCATTCTCTTCTTCTTGGCCCGGGATTGCTTGGCAGCCAGCCTGTTCTTCATCAAACGCTGCGCCCTCTTGCTCTGGTCGTTGTCGGCGGCAGACCTCCCCCGGAGGGGCGCGCTGCTGGCCTGCGGCCGTGGCATAGGTGTGGGGTAGGTGTTAAGCAGCGGCAGTTGTTGAAAGGCATAGGCGTCTCCGGGTTGCATTACATAATTGGCATAATTATTGGCATAATTATAGTAATAAGTCGTGGGCAGCTGGTTCGCGTCACCTTGCATGATGGGATTCACGAAAAGCTGTACGTCGTTGTTGGTCGGGCAAACGGCAGCGGGCACGGACGGATGCTGTCCTGTTGGCAGGACACTGCATGGCATGGTCTGCACTGCCGCGCCTGCAGTCTCTTCTGCATTCATTTCCACCGACGCAAGAGGAAGGCCTTCCTGTTCTTCCTTAATAAGCACGTCGCTCATGTTTGCTTGTTCCACTTGTCAAACGATGCTGCTGCTCTGTCAAATTACCAGTTCTCCTGTCTAGACGCTCTGCGTAGGCCAGAGGAGGTGTGCTCCTTATATGCTGAAGGCATCTGATGTCACAAGTTGACTGATGTCACACATCCGACGTTACCGACGCCGATTTGTGCAGGCCCCCGCTTGCAGCCAGTTTTGTCCGAGAGGTGTCCTGAATTTGGCATCATTGAAGTGTCCTGTGGCACAGATACAGTAGTGGTTCACAAAGTGGGGTCCGGGGACCCCCGGGGGTCCTTGCGGTCCGGAGTTTCGGGTGTGTAACGTTGGGAGGGCACATCATTTGCTGACACTCTCTGGCTCTGTAGGAGGTGACCAGCTCAGTGGCCTCGTGGATTGAGTGTCTGCCCTGGGAAGTCGGTGTTCAATCAAACCCTGCCCCAGTCACACCAAATAATAAAGAAAATGGGACTCAATGCCTCTATGCTTTACATTGGGTTTGATCTGGGTTAAGTCCCTGCGACATAATAGCGTCTTGTCCAGGGTGTGTACTTGTACATCCATGGCAGGGCGGGTGTACTTGTACATCAAGCCGCCTCACGCTACAGAAACAGGAGATAGTCTCCCGACCTATATGGGCCTCGAGGCTCGGGAACTGTTGGTCCCCAGGGCTACTTAATCACTCCGTAGATGAGCCATCTAGAAATGAGTATGTGTCTGCTACGGCAAATTTATATTTGGAGTGTTGTGTGATGCGTTGCACGACAAAAGTGATGTCAAAATGACAAAAGAAATGTCCTTCATGTGGGATGGTATCAAGATTGGTTTTCAAAGCAGGCGTAGATTTGTTACCGGAGGTGTTCTCTGGCATTCATGAAGGCCTGCGAGTTCACTGAATTTAGATTTCCCCAAACCTATCTGGAGATCTCTCGATCACTTGATCGTCTGCCTATAGTACTCAAAACTACTCTAGCAAGCTGAACATTCGACCATTATTGTGCACTGCATGACGAGAAAAAAAATATATTCAATAATAGCTCAGAATAAAACATGAGTCACTCAAATCTACTCCTATACTCATCTTCCCTAGGTGGACGTATGAAGGAAGAGAGTGCAAATAGAAAACAAAAAGAACTAGAAGCAGTGCTCTTCTGTGCACAGGTCTCCGCCAGGGCAGGTAGGCTATTGTGGCCTCTTGGTTATATAATAGACCAATGTGAAAAGGGTGCCATGTCTTTTTTGGCCTTTTATGGTACGCTGTGTTCATGATTTGAGGCATTTTGTTCCAAATATGTGTTTAGCAAAAGTTGACCTGCTGATGGTGCTATAACAGGCCAATGTGAAAAGGGTGGAACTTGTTCTATGATCTAGTGGGAATGTGTGTGCAATATTTCACGGAAATCGCACATTGCGTTCAATATTTTGGGCATTTTGTTCAAAACTGACCATATCCTGCAAACTTTGGAAGCCAAAGTTAGCCAATTACGATGGAATATGAAATAACAGACAAATCCATCTTGATCACATGACTATAGGGATACTGTGTACAGTGTACCGATTTGCGATTGCGGGGGGAAAAAATCTAAAAATTGGTTTTACGTCGGCCTCCTGGTGGCGCTATAATTTACAATTACAATTTACAATTTAGGCATTTAGCATAGCCTATTATGCTCTTAATCCAGAGTGACTTACAATAAGCAAGAGAATACCCTACATCAATGGCAGATGTGAAAAATGCAGGGCAAACGTTTTAACTTGGCCTCTAAGGAGTGTGCATACAAAGTGTTAGACTGATAGGTGAAGTTATTGTTAAAAACACGAATCAGCCTGTTATAGCATCACCGTGAGGCTAATTTGAAGAATTTGAAGTGGCATTTCTTCCTCTGCCGAGTGGGAATGTATGCACAATTTCACCAAAATTGGATGGAATGGAATATGGAAAATTGGACAGATCCATGTTGATCACAAGACTATGGAGATACTGTCTACCGATTTGCATGTTTTTTGGACAAAATCTGTAGGAGTACTGTAAAAAGAATTGTTTTGCACAAATCGGCCATGGTGGCGCTAGAACAGGGCCATGTGAAAAGATGTGGGGCAGAGGTTCTGAATTGGCATCCAGGGAGTGTGTGTGCACGGTATGGCTGCGACTGCACCAACGGTGCTGGAGATTAGCTGGTAAAAGACGGACGGACGCACACACGCACTTACGAATGCACGGACGGACAGGGGCGAAAACATAGTCCCCCCATGCCTTTCGGCCTGACAGAGACAATAATTGGGCTCTATTTTGATTGTCTTAAGTATCAGCTCTTATGCCTTAACTTAAAGGCTCATGCTGTGTCCGACCACCAAACTTTTCGTCGCAAAATGACGTCACTCCATCTTCTGAAAAGCATTACTCCGAATTAGAGTTCGGAAAGCTTTATGTCGGAAAGTCGGAACTCTCCGACGAAAGGTTTGGTAGTTGGAGACAGTATGGACAGGCCTTTAAGTTAAGGCATAAGAGCTGGTACTTATATATAAGACGATTAATAGAGCCCTAAAAGTTTGAAGGTTTTCCCTGTGAACTCGATGCTCAACAGGATGAATCAGTCATCCCCACAAGCATTCAGGGAGAGAACTGCTCTCCCTGGAACAGGTGTTTTGATTCGTTGAGTACCACAAAACACAAGTCTAGATAGATTAAATATTACTGTAAAAGCCAGTTTTTGAAACTCTGCACTTTTGCACTTCAATTCCTTTCTTTCCTTTATTCATTTGCCAAAGTAATACAAAAAGGTCTTATTGTTTCATCCGACACACAACAAGCACCTCAGAGAACTTCATAAAAGAAACGATGGAATAATAGATTATGAGAATGTAAAAGAAATTACTTTCAGAAAATGATGTTTTAGCGCCATCTAGTGGATATAATCGGTGGCACATCAACCTAGGAGGATATTTTCCATTTTGTAGGCGCAAATATTTCCAAGCTGCATTTCATCACTTGCGAACCCTAAATCGAGGGCAGCAGGGGAAAAAAGACTCAAAAGACATACTGTATCAGTAATACCTACAGTGTTACAATACGTATAAAATATGAGGAAGAATAGTGCATTAAAATGGATTCAACTAATAATGTACCTTTATTGAAAGGATAAACCCCTTATGTTGAGATTGTATGATCTCGTTTCGAGATGATACATAGGCTACAATATACAAGTAAAAAGTACAAAAATACAACAAAATACATCCATGCACACAGTGGTCAATATTACTGTAAAGTTAAGTGAAGTTAATAGTTAATTTGTGCTGCCATCTACAGGAAATTTTGGGAAAACGCACTGAAAACTATAAGCAGTGCAGTTTAGGCCTACATACATGATACATACAGTAAATACATAAATAGATTATTAAAACAAAACCTGATAAAAAAATGTAAACATTTGGAAGAGAATAAAACACCAGTAGGCTACAGAATGAGTTTTAGCCTAGGGGGAGTATCAATATTGCAATGTAGAAATAAGTAAAAGTCCGGAAATCAACATTTACTTGACTAAAAGTACAAACGTAGGCCTAATCAAATATACCTAATAACCAAAACGGTACAAAGTAGTCTACTCACAGAAAAAAAAAAGAAAAAAAAATCACAGTCTACAAGCTCACGAGCTTGTAGATTGGCTGGTTTCAAGTGGGGGTTGCTCTCCATTCCGACATGTCTCCATTCCGACATTGACTTCTTATTGTCGGAGGAGTGGCAACACTTCCATAGAGGTTAGGGTATGAATTGTAATGGATGTTTATTACAATTCAGTTAAATAAGACAAGAGGACCGCTCTAGTAAAGAAATAAAAACAAATCATCAAATATCAGAACACATCAATACAAATGTTTCTATTAAATTCTGGTAAAGCTTATATGCTCTTGGGAGGAATGACATCTGGTGCCTTTGCGTGTGTGACTCACATTGTGTGAGTGTCCTCCCATTCCTTAGGTTGTAGCGACTTGTATTTGCAGACAGGCTCTGAATCATTGGACTGGTCACCAGTCCAATGATTCAGAGCCTGTCTGTGACTGGTCCCCTCTCTGAATAGGTTCAACTCAAGTGGTTAATGTATTACAATAGGCCTAATAATAATTATAGGGCATAGGCCTACATGCACAAGTTCAGTTTATTTATTAAGAGCCAAGGGTTCATTATATGAGCGTGGCCAAACGAGCACAGCTCCCCCCAGATGTGTTGACCCAGGCCAGGTATAGTCCCTATACGTGACCTTCATCAGACCACTGCTGGAATATGCTTCACCTGTCTGGGCCGGCCTTCCAAAATCCTTGATCCAGGAACTGGAATGTCTGCAGAGAAGGTGCTGGCGTGCTGCCCAGTGCCGCATCATTGGGATAATCTAACTAATTCCTTCCCTACTCAGTACGAGGAGAGAGGAGGCCACTCTAGGAAAATTCAACCGACTACTGAGAGAAGGGACCAGTGACTGGTCCCTTCTCAGAGAAGGGACCAGTCACTGGTCCCTTCTCTGAGTTGAGCATTAGCCAAAATACCTGATCTACAAGCTCACAACAGCTCAGATGGTTAAGGTTTGGTGTAGAGGGCAATAAAGAGAAGACTGTAGGCCTACAGAGGGAAAGGTCAAGTTTACTAACTATTGACGGTTTAACTGTTAAATGTCTGAAAATGTAACATGGATCCAACACTGATGACAGTGTTGACAACAAGTCTATGAAACTATCTATGAAATCTATGACAAAGTTGAATATGCAACACAGTTTTATGCATTAGGCTATAGTGCAGGTTCCTGCTTCATCTCTCTTTCAGCTAAAGGGGTCCTGGCCTGAAAAACGTTGAAGACCCCTGTTTTAAGAATATAATATAGGCCTACTATATAGGTCCACTTCTGGGGTGGCATAGCTCAGGGGTAGAGAAACCGTTATTAGAGCACGAAGGGTTCCCGAAAGGGTTCCCAGTTCGAATCCGGGTTCCCCCTGAGTTAATGTCAAAGGGTCCTTGGGCAAGACTCTGAACCCCACATTTCTCCTGGTGAGCAGGTTGGTGCCTTGCATGGTTTCCTCTGCCACCGGTGTATGAATGTGTGCGTGAATGTAATGCACAATCTCTGTAAAGCGCTTTGGATAAAAGCGCTATATAAATGCACCATTTACCATATGTTTTCCCCCTTTTTTACATATTAATTAAATATTATTATAAAATCGTTTGCCATTTAATGTTAAAAAGAAAAAAAAGGGAGAAAAGGAATCAGCACCATGGACTGTACTGTACATGGTGTTTTGTGTTTTTATCATCATTTTTAATGTTTTATGGTTAAAGCATTGGTTCTCAAAGTGGGATCCGAGGACCCCCAAGGGTCCTTGAAGGAGTTCCAGGGGGTCCCCAGCAAAAGAGGAACCAAATAAATGGCCCCTTATATATGGTTCTGTGACTCAGAGTGTACAATTGGAACCAAATGATTTTGTTCCATTAGTACACTCTCGGAAGTTACTTAACACGGATTTGACCTATAAATTGGGATCCCAAAGATAGAAATGACATTACAGTACAACGACCAAATTGTATTGTTTCAGACTTATTATTGTTAAGTGTGACTGTGTGAGGCAACTATACGGCCAGGCAGGCACCTTTTTGTCCTTGATTTAATACCTTATTTGTCAAAAATGTAATAAGCACGGAGGTAACAGTATAAAGCAATTGGGCTTAACACATGACAATTCTTGTTTCCATTGTGTTTGCATGCATAACTTCAGCTGGTTCCACTGGGGATCGAACCCAGGACCTTCTGCGTGTAAAGCAGACGTGATAACCACTACACTATGGAACCTTGCACGTTAAATGCCCTTGACAAAACAACGCCATGAACGTTATCACCGTTAAATGGGGGTCTACCGCCTGGGGGCTAATAATAAGTGTCAATTTGTGGGTTCCTTAACATGAAAAAGTTTGAGAACCGCTAAAGGTATAGAACTACCTGACCTGTGCAGTTTGAATATTAAAACGGAAACCTCTTTGGCCGAACACCGAACAAACCTTGCAAATTGGCAATTTGTTTCCATTATTCTCCCTGATGGCTACTGTTCACATATTTACCCAGAAGGTGTCGCCCTTCACCTTGCCACTTTAGCTGTAGACTGGCGAGTCGTTGTGAGTCTCTCGGAGTGGCTCTCTCATTCATCAATCTTTCTTTTATTCGCACTGACAAAAGAGACATCAAATAGAGAGGCGTGGGAACACACAACAATGCAGGTTCTTTTTTAGAGCAGGCAATGGCTAATAGGCCTATATGTAAAGTGGGAATGCAGAAAAATCTACGGACTCGGAGTCAGGGTTGTCAACATTGGACTGTCAGAATCCAGGAGATTTATTTTTGGGGGGCGCGCGGAACTCCCCAACCGGGGTCTGGGGGGTCCTCTCCCCAAAACGTATTAATAGATATTTTTTCCTGTGTTCTGTTGAATTTTGTGCATGTTTGATACATTTATCAGGCTTACTTTACTAGCATGGGTACAATTTCAGCCTTAAAATGCCAAATGTTGTTGTACAGATTTGATGACTGAAGCAAAAGGACATCTTTAATAATGATTTCTCATCTTTAAAGCCATACTGTGTAAGATGCCCAACTAGTGGTCATTAGCCCTATAGCAAACCGCGGTCGCGTCCGCGTCTTTCGGACGTTTTTCGTACCTTCAGACCCCCGCGTCTGCCTCCACCTCGCTGAGATCTATCTTTTAAGGGGTCCCTTGTTCCTGTGCGTTCAGTAATTCCAGAGATACGGACTCCTTCACCCTGCCTGGTAGGCGAAATTACCTAGAGAAGGGATGGTACAAACGGGCGACAACAAATATGGCTGCCATAGCGACCCCACTTCAAGATGCGCTGTGATTGGCCGGCAGTTGTATAACCCTCGCTGTGATTGGCCGGTAGTGTGATGACGCAATTTTGGCGCGAGATCCGGTCCACGGCAAGGATCTCAGTTTACATACAGAGAAGGCTTTACAGGCTGAAATTCACGGCGCGGATCTTCTAAAACTTTTGTGATTTAATAGTTAGGAGAATTTTAAGATTTGTTTTATAAAAAAAGTTACATAGTACAACTTTAAGTCATTACTTAAGTGAATATCTGTATGATCTTTCTTGCATGCATTGCCCCCACCCCTAAAGCGGGGGGTCTGGGGGTCCTCCCCCAGAAATATTTTAACATAGTAGATGTAATTTCCTGTGTTCTGGTGAATTTTGGGAGTTTGATACAAAATCCAGGAGAAATCCAGGAGATTTGCCAATCCAGGAGACTCCCAGGAGAGGGGTTCAAAATCCAGGAGACTCCTGGGAAATCCAGGAGAGTTGACAGGCCTGCTCGGAGTGTGTGTGTGTGTGTGTGTGTGTGTGTGTGTGTGTGTGTGTGTGTGTGTGCGTGCGTGCGTGCGTGCGTGCGTGCGTGCGTGTGCGTGCGCGTGCATGCGTATTGCCTTGCTATATTATGTCTTTGACTACATGCACTGCTAAAAACATCTGCAATTCTTCTCGTTCCTCAAACAGTCCCCAGTTTATTGTAGCCTAATCATTTTCAAAACTATTCAAATATTGCTCGACGTGGACGCTTAGAGCACACTCTTCATATTAACAGAAACGTGCAGTAGGCTAAGTGATAGTGACATTTGGTATTTCTGTATAGCCATGATTAGGCCAAGGCCTATGCAACCTTCTTAGGCTATATAGCAAGTCTCTCCACGAAATCCGTGCATATAGTCGTCAAAAATGAATAAAAAATTATCCGTCTCTCCGCCAGTTTGTCTGCTCAGTGTTTCCCACCCAAATCAAAAGGGGTGAATCACGGGGGGTCATGTCTGGCCACCCCTCAGGAGAATAGCGGGGTCTCTGTCTGCACCCCCCCCCCCCCCCCACCCACCCCCCCAAAGCCACCAACGGCCCTCCGCCGTCCCTATAGCAACAGCCAAGGACCCTAGAAGGCCCCAGACTGGGGCGTCCGAGCAGATGCCCATAATTAATGTTATTATACGGAGGTGTCAGCCCTGCCAGTCTCCCCTTCCAATGCAGGCAGACCCTCTCTCCCAGACCTGTCAAAGGCCTATAGGGCTGGGTGAAAAATGACTTGCCCTGCGGTGTGTGTGTGTGTGTGTGTGTGTGTGTGTGTGTGTGTGTGTGTGTGTGTGTGTGTGTGTGTGTGTGTGTGTGGCGCGCCTGCCCACCACCAGTGTCTGCATGCACCTTCCTGCCTGAAGGCTACTATTGCAACCATCATGCATGAGAGATTTAAGAAGGAAGCCATATAGGGTCTATTTCATTTCTCTCCTCTTCTTTTTTTTTATTTTATTTTTTATATCCAGAGCCTGATTAATGTGACATTTTGATATCATTCGAAGGCGCAAGGCGATCAACAGCAGCCACAAACTGAGCAGGACAAATTCCATTCTGAAATCTGACTCACACTTTTCATCACAAAAAAACATGAACACCGATTCTACAAATGCCTTCCCGAATCAGCAGTTCTCACACAAGATTTTACAAAAAATGTAAAAAAATTAGCAGATGTACAAGTTTGCAGTGCGGCACGAAGTGATGCGCTGTGAGGTTGTATATCTTCTATACTATTCTAAAATGTCATAGGATTTAGATAGTGTCAAATCTTTTATTTTTCACTTTGCACATCAGACCAACATCATCAACGTTATCTTAACAAACCACTGGTTCTCATTGTAGAGTCATGACTGACTGACTGACTGACTGACTGACTGACTGACTGACTGACTGACTGACTGACTGACTGACTGACTGACTGACAGACTGACAGAACAACTGACTGACTGACCGACCGACCGACTGACTGACTGACTGACTGACTGACTGACTGACTGGCCTGTCTGGTTTCCACGGTTGGCTGACACAGTGCCATGTGATGTCCCAACCTGCATCCAACCCAGATCTACTGAAACATAATACTCCACCAACAAAATGTGTAACACTCTCGGAATTACAAATGGATTCATTAACCAGTTGTGATTCATGACCTTTCACCATTCTTCACTAATCCCATCATTTCAACTTCAGCTCAAAAACATATCATTGGCAAGTTTGGCAACACAAGTTACCCAATGATTTCCGGGTAACTTCTTGTTGACACATCCCGGGATAACTTGTGAATAATTAATTCAGTTTATCAACTAATGAAGTGCCTTGTCAGAATGTGTGACCGGTCAGAAGGCATGCTAACCATCCATAGAGACAGGCTACCATTGCCTGAAGCGACACCGTCATACTACGAGGTATACATGACCCCCCCCCCCAGGGTTCCTCCTGAGGACCTGCCCTTGACCCTGATCAGTTGGACCGGGGGTCAACTGATCAGCAATGATTGGGTTAAAGACACATCCGCCTGTCCGGCCATTCACGTCAGAGGTCATCCAAATGCACTGTCCATGACTTCATAAACAGCCCTCGGTCAGCGGCACACTCCTCGGCTCAGGGAGGGTCGGGGGGTTCAGAGGGGTCAGGGTGGAGGGGGGTCATGACCTCTGACCTGGGCTGCCCTCTCTGTCATTGTTACATAACAAGACGTTTCCACAACGTTGATCGACACCGTTTAGCAGTGCAGCCAGCGCTACACAGAGCTCTAACTACATTGAGGGACATATTTTTACAGCACTAAACAGAGTTGTAACTACATTGAGGGACATATTTTAGCAGTGCTACAGAGAGTTGGATCTACATTTATGTGTGTCCATCAGGCTGCAATACAGCTTGAGAGTGTTGTTGGTCCATCGGTGTCGTCAGCAGTACTACACAGTTTGAACTGCACTGTGGGACACTGTTTAGCAGCAGTTTTAACAAAACTGATGGTGTCCATCCAGGGACGTGCCATTGAGAAAAGCGGGACAACTCCCGAACGGCCGGTTTATTCCCGGCCGGTCCAGGCCGGCCATTAGGAAAAAAATTAAAATAAAATGACGGCCTTCGTTCCATTTTGGGAGCTGGGCGGCCAACAAAGTAAATCGTCACTGTCGGGCAGAAACCTTGTATCTCCAAGTTTCAAATGTGTAAACTTTTTCGCAAAGCAAAGCCCTGCTTCATCATACAAGGCTGTCGCACAAAAGTAGTGAAAACAGCAGATCTACAAGCACACAACGCCCCGCGGTGCGAGGCGTTGTGTGCTTGTAGATCGGCTGTTTTCACTAGTTTAAATCATTTTTAAAATGATAAATATAAAACAAATGGTTTTGGACATACAAGGTGTCCACCCGACAACGACGAAATATAACTCATGCACAACAATTGGCCCACTGGCTTGTCACTTTGTCATGATCTGAAATGGCAAATCTTTGAGTAGCAGCAGCGCTATAGAGAGAGATCTCTCTCTATTTGAGGGCCTCTCCAACTCTTTTTCCCGGGCTGAATCAGGGGCCCAGCACGTCCCTGAACAGTGCTACACAGAGCTTTACTGTAACTACTGATGGACACCGTTTAGCAGCAGTGCTACACACAGTTTTAAGTAACTGCGCGTCTTTATGAGCCAATTGAGGCTATAAAGCTGAATTCAGGAGGTCTGTGTATAAAATCTAAAGGAGGCTATAGTCTGGGGGGGGGGAAAAAGTATATGAGCTTGTAAATGTTGAACAACATAATAGGCACCAGATGCTTTGATGGCCCACTGGTTATGTTTTTTTGTTTTTGTGTGTGTATTATCACAGGATAAACGTTAGTGTTTTGTTTTACGAGTTGAGCTATGGCTTTTTAGCAATGTGACACTTGTTTAAAGTTGTTAAATGGCATCTAATACTTGAGGCCAGGACACACAGTTATAGCTAAGTGTGTTGGGAATGCCACAGAAGGTATACATCAATCGAACACTTTAACCCCAGCATCTAGTCAGGGGATATTAATAAACCCTGTGAATAAATTCCTTGCCAAACGATTTCTTCACCAATGTGTTCGTAAAGGTGTCTAGTAACCAGGCCTGGAATTTCGTCATTTTAGGGGCAAGGCCACTTGGCCTTTGGTGTTGTCCATTTGTTGAGGGCGCAAAGGCCAAATACCAGGGCAGGAAGGCCATCAAATTAAACAAGGTTTTAGTCCATTGAAAGAATTTGTTGAATTTAAGACAACCTAATCTGCAGTGAAATAGATAAATGATTTACAATCTGATCCATGCTCAGCCCTGCACCAATCAATGTCACTGGATTGGTTTAAAGATGGGGACTTGTGGGAGTTAAGATTTCAGAATCTCAACAAAAAACACTGGTGTCTACATGACAAGAAAGAGACACCAGTGTCTACATGACAAGAAAGAGACACCGGTGTCTACATGACAAGAAAGAGACACTGGTGTCTACATGACAAGAAAGAGACTCCGGTGTCTTCATATTGACAAGAAAGAGACAGAGGAGAAAGTGGTACAGTCAGTTGGGGCATTAAGGCCATTGTGGCCTCAGGTCATGCCATTGGTTTGAGCGGCACAAGGCCAAACTGAGGGGCAACGGCGGCCATGGCCTTCATGGCCTCCATGAAATTCCTGCCCTGCTAGTAACATATCTAACAAAGATTGAAATTCAACATCTCTAGGAAAATAGATAAAACCGAAAAAGTAATTTTCGGTCTCATTCACTTACTTTAAAGGAAGAAATGACTCCCAAAAATTCTAACTAGGTGTTTTTAATTATTCTGAATCCATTGCAAGCATTTGTTTTGCACGAAAAACATTCCTTGTGCTAAAAATGGACCGGACAAAACTGTGAAAAGTGATGACTCATCACTAAACCATCGTTTTGGGGGGCCGTTTTTAGCCGTTTATAGCCCAAATTACCCTATATCAAAGATTTTCCTAGGGATGTTGAATTTCAATCTTTGTTAGGTATGTTAGACACCTTTAAGAACACATTGGTGAAGAAATTGTTTGGTAAGGAATTTATTCCCAGCTTTGACAGGTATTCTGATAATATTCCCTGACTAATCTTCCCTATTCTGTGGAGAACGTACATCGTTGTGACGCGTTGTGAGCTATATACTTTTGGCAAAGAGATTTGGTGACGGAAAAATGCAGTCCAGGTACAATTGCAACTCAGGTGTGTTGTTTTGCCATATTAAATAGAACAGAGAGTTTAAGTCGATGATTTTGCTGAAGTCTCATAGATGTTGCGATTCCTAGGCACGAATCCCCAGTAAAAGGGGTTTAACTCCTCTGGGGGTCATGGGTTCACGGAGCCAGACACCGTTTTTATGGGACCTCAAATCCAACAATATGTGGAGGAGGGGGAGCATGGCTGTCTGGGACATGGACCAGCCAATTATAGGCTGGCTAGACACATCACACTTCCATGCCATGTCCCTCTATATGTTAACACTGTGGGCTCCTAGACGTGTGGACAGATAGCCTGCCGGGGGAGCAGACTGTGACCGACCGGAGAGCATTTGCAGATAGCTTAAATATAATCCAGACATTATAACAAAAAACACTGGCGTTGGGCATGTCATTATAGGCGCACATTTAAATAAATGAATAAATGAATGAGTAAATAAAGAAAATAAATGTACATTTTAATTATAAAAAAGAAAAATAAATAAAAAGACATTTCAAATAAATTCAGAGAATTTCTATTTTTTTTTACTTTGATTGCTTGATTTATTGATTAATTGATTGATTGATTGATCGAATACTTTATTATACAGAAATGTAAACGGCACACGGTAAAGTCATGTGAGCTAAAAGGATAACACAACAAACTCCTGAGGACTCGTTTCCATTGTGTTCATATGTATTCAATTCATCAACATAGCATAAAGATAACACCAAAATACAATATCATCAACAAATGGAATATGTACAAAGTAGAAAAGTGAAGAGTGTTGAGCTTAGAACTGCTATTTTAGCTATTCATTGTAGGCTATGACGAAAAACATATATATCTTAAATGGTATGGTATATTTCTACAAAATATCAAAAAGCATTAGTTATGCAATGTAAGCCATTCCAAAGATGTGCTATTATATTATAGATGACCAATAAGGGTCATTTTGTATCAATCAAAATGAATGCTCTGGATATTGCAGTGAACTAACAAGCTGTAATTGATAATGGGATGTTAGTACCTTTATTCTATTTGACTGACATAAATGAGATTGAATAGTTAGAAGATCTAGCAAGATTTTCCTTTACTTAATGGTGGAGTAAGCCAAGAGTTGTCTAAGCATAACTTGTAAACTGCTGACGGAACATTATACTGTTATGTGTCTGTCTGTTTCTTTTATTACTCTTCACTATTTGTCCATTTACCCAATGTTGCCATCTTGTTTTGTTTTTGTCTTAGTTTTTCTGTTTCATTCTTTTTTCTTTCTTGTTTGCTAGAAATAGAAAATAAAGTGTTTAAACAAAAAGAAAAGGTCTGGCAAGTCGATTGCTGCTATGATTGACACTCATTCTCATGTTTTTGATCCTTTGGTTTGTTTTTTCTTAACCACAATGTTTGGGAATGTAATTCAGACAGCATGTTATAAACAGATGTTATAAGTTTATTGTTGGTACCTGGTGTCCAGTTTCATTGTACAGATGACTATTTTGATTGTATATTGTTTTAGAGCTATACTGTATGTTGTTTAGATCAGTTGTTCCCAAACTGGGGGTCTGGACCCCCAGGCGGATCCCCAAATTATTTTAGGGGTCCACAGATGATTAGCGTAATGTGTAACATTGTTTTCTCTCTGTAGTTCGGCTATATTCACAATATTTATCTGTGGAACCGAGTCAAACTAAATGTAATGCCTACAATTCTAAGAGCTTGTCAGGGTGGGGGGTCCCCAGCTCAAATATGATTATTTTGGGGGGTTGCGGCCTGAAAAGTTTGGGAACCCTTGGTAGACTAGACTTTAGTCCGATGCTATAGTTTATTGGTTTACATGTGATAGTTTACTGAGGCACGCACTGTCTCTCTGCATTCTGTTTGTGATTACCTCGTTTAATGTAAGTTGCTCTGGATAAAGATTGTAAATATGCAGAGACAACTATACAGCATGAGATATCAAACTGTAAAATGCAGTGTAATTGATCTATTTTACACCCTATATCAACCATCCAGATGTGACAGTATATGAAGAGGTGTATCTTTCTATGATTTCTGTGAAGATTATTCGTGTGCATAGGCCATGTCAAGTAAAATATAAGAACTTTCTTTATAATTCCCTTGTTATTGTTATGATTGCTGCTACAATGACGATGAACCAAAAGTCAAAATAAAATAATTATGGACCTCCATACAAGATTTGTATGGGGTTACACAAATCTTTTCTTTTCACACAAGATTGTCAGAAAATACCAGATCTACAAGCTGATCTCACAGATTAAGCATGCAGATCTCTGTGATACGTTGTGAGCTTCTAGATCTGCCATTTTCAAATAGCCAATGTTTAGTTTTAAAGTGGTTAAACTGATTCTTATGCTATATTAACAAATGTTGCTGGGGACCCCCTGGAACCTCCTCAAGGACCCCTGAGTGTCCCTAGCTCTTGTCCACATAGCGTTAGAGGAGTTCTCCTTAACTCTTCTAACGCTATGGACCAGAGCAAGGTGTCCCCGGAACCCAACTTTTTGGGTTCCGAACACCCTCCTGAAAAGGTTTTGGCAGGGACCCACATGTTTTGTAAAAATATCGAAATGTATCAGTGTGTGAACTGGTCCCCAAGGATCCCTGGACCCCACTTTGAGAACCAATGCCTTATTTGGACCAATGCTTCAATGATTGTCTGTTAGCCTACATTCACCATTCACACACATTCATACAAGGCACCAAACTGCTCATCTGGAGCAATTAGGGGTTCAATGTCCTTCTCACAAACACTTCAACACTAACTTTGGGGGAACCCGGGATCGAACCACCAACCGCTCAACCTCCTGAGCCACAGTGACCATGCCTTCCTGTTATTGACCTGTTCTGTTCCTTCCTCCTCTCTATTCTCTGTTCCATAACTCTCCCTGGAACTGCTGTTATGGTCGGGCCGGCTCTCCAGGCCACAACAAATAAACTGGGAAACGGGAGAGCGTTTGATAGTGATTTAATTTACAACAACATTTAATTAAGTAATGATGACAAAAAGTGCAGTCTCTAAAATCGATAAAGCAGAGAAACATACCGCCAAACATGCTTGCCAGAAGCCATGCCCTGGCCTGTATGCAGTGTGAAGGAAGGGAAAGGAGGACAGGTGTCTCCCCTTCCCCTGATTACCTCCGACCCCTCCCTCCCTCCAACCAGCAGTGCAACAGAACAGAGTTCAGCCTGGCAAAGGCCCCAGGGGGCCGTCACACTGCAATGTAGAGCAATGGTTCTCAAACTAATACTGGCTGTATTAAAAAGGTCTTAGTCCTTAAATTGACACCTTTGATTGATTGATTGAAGTGTTTATTAGAAGTTTGCATAGGGAAAGGTACAGTTTCATGACAGTACAGTTCACTGATATAAGGTCAACTAAAAGGAAACTCGGGTAAGCCTTGCGGCTTATTTACATTGAGATCCTTTTGGGATCTATGGGGGCCACTGCTGAAATTGCAAATTGATTTCTCCCAGATGACCTGATTTCACCTTGTTTTGAATCTTAACTTTTACCAGCAGAAAACTATAGTGAAGGTATCCTCTATAGCAACAGTTTCTGTAATGGCTGCATAACAATACACAATTTATACGTTATTTGCATTTGATCATGCAATACACATACTGATTTTATTCTATGTATCCTGATGAAATGTAGATAATCTATTTA
Organism: Nannobrachium achirus; assembly: GCF_963921795.1. Taxonomy (NCBI): domain Eukaryota; kingdom Metazoa; phylum Chordata; class Actinopteri; order Myctophiformes; family Myctophidae; genus Nannobrachium; species Nannobrachium achirus. The sequence continues at coordinate 13,449,719 of NC_137814.1, forward strand.
TTTTATTTGTGTGAAATCTACAGTGTTACTTTATTGATTTGTAACATAGAGTGTGTACAAATGTTGGGTCCATATTAATCCATGGTTAAATATTTGTACACTGTATTTGCTGTGTGATATGCACTATACAGCCATAATGTGATATTTATAGGATGCTCATAGTAACTTGTTAGGCCAAAATATAGGCCTATATGGGGTCAAAATGACTATATTGCATAGTCTACTGTATGGTTCTCAACTTGTGGGTCGGGACCCCCAGGGCGGCCCCCACATGAGTTTGGGGGTCCCCAGATGACAGTGAAGTGACAATTTAAGGACTTTTAAGAAACCGATATTAAAGGGGCACTCCACCACTTTTCAACCAATGTTCATATAATTGGTCCTCACTCAAAAATAGTTTTTTTCTTGTTTTTTTCCTTCAAAGGAGGGCTGTGGGCAGGTCAGAAACCCATCGTCTTGTGACATCATCGATTGCCAATCCAGCTTATAGAAACTGCAGGCTTTCTATTCCTGAAAAGTTGCAATTTTAAAGTGGAAGCCATTGTTCTCGCGATAATAAAAATCTAAATATTTATTTCAAAAATATTGATTATTATTATTTTTTTTGGAAAATGATGATGTCACAAGACGATGGATTCTGAACTTCCCACAGCTCTCCTAGGAGACTTGGACTGAGTAGAATATTTTTTTGATATTTTATCATGAACATTAGTGAGGACCTATTATATGAAAACAGGTTGAAAAGTGGTGAACTACTCCTTTAAGCATAGGGGGGAAAGAAAGGAAAAGACATGCATTACTGCATTAAAAGTAATCAACAAAATGGTCAAACATTGGCCAAATTGTCACGTTTTCTTTTTAAATAGCCGATCTACAAGCTCACAAAGCCTCACATTGTGAGGAGTAATGAGCTTGTAGATCTGCTATTTTCACATCTGTGAGTCAAACTAAATGTAATGCCTCGTCTCCCCAAATTCCAAAAGTGCTTATCAGGGTGGGGGTCCCCTGTTCAAATATGATTATTTTGGTGGGTCACGACTTGGAAAATGTACTGCAATTGCAATATTTGAAACTATTGTCAAAATTGATTTATCTTATCCATCAAAAACGATAACAATTTAAACCATTCTTGGTCCATTTTTCTCATCAGAGACTTGGAGTCATGACCCATGAGGTCTTTAGTTTTAATCTCTGCATGTAGTCTAGATTAACTTTGAACTGCATTATGCATAGGAGGAAAACGCTTTTGAAGATATGTTTTGAATTCCATAACAAAATATTTTGACAGTTATTACATTGTGCAAAGACAGAAAGAAAGAAAAAAAACACTTCTTTAGCGGGCTTTATTTTTTATCTCTGCAGTCATATAGATTAAATTCGACAGCATTATGCATAATATAGTGTGTGTGTGTGTGTGTGGGGGGGGGGGGAGCTGGGGGGGGACTCATTTGAAGATATATGAAATAAAATATTTTGACTGTTTAGTCTAATAGACTGTGGTAAATAAGTATAGAGGGATGAAAAAAAAACTTTTTAGTATGGGTTTTCCACTTTTTTTTTTTTTTTTTTTTAGGGGACACAGAATAATGCGTTGATGATGGCAGTCCTGTCGGGCGGAGTGACATTGACACATTATCTATTCCAGTCAGTCTGAAAAGAGGTGGCGAACTCTCCCACGGACAGGGAGCGTGCGCGCCCTTTTTTTTCTCCTCCAGGGTGGGTGTGTGTGTGTGTGGTTGTGTGTGTATTGGGTGGGGGGGAATTAGCCACGCGACACGCCTCGCATAGTAATGTAATGGGGTGGGGGTGAGGAGGGGGCGGGGGTGGCGCGACTCACGCGCTTTGAGCTTGAACTTGACCGTCGGAATGTCGCCCCGTGGGAACCGGGGTCCACAGTGTGGCCCCTCTTTTCACCGTGCACAAGTTGGTGTCAACTGTGATTATCATAAGACCCAGCCTGCTTACAATTAACGGACAAGAGCTTTAGGGCCGTTCGTTTGCTCGCCAACAAAACACACACACACACACACACACACACACACACACACACACACACACACACACACACACACACACACACACACACACACACACACACACACACACACACACACAAAGAAACGGATCTACAAGGCATCGACGCGTCGCCTGGCGACGCGTCGATGCCTTGTAGATCTGTTTCTTTTTGGCCAGCGACACCGCCGTACTACGGAATATAAATTATTAGACTTTAGGAGGAGCGCTCTCTTTTCACGCCGGGCCGAGGAGAAGAATGCACACAACAATTCTCTGGTAAGGAAATCTTTATTTGTATTTTTGTCCTGTTTAATTCGTCTACATTGTGAATGTAATATATTCGATACATTAAATGTAAACGTGTGGATGTTTTTTGCCCAATTTTAAACAGGTGGGAAAACATTGTCTTTATAAAACCATGCACTTTAGAAATAACGAGTTACGAGTGAATGCTTTTGTTATTCGGTCTGTTCTACCTGTTAATGTTGTTTTGATATTTGGCTACGTTATTATCGTGTGCTGGCTGGCCCATGCATGGGGTGACACGTCATTTGCTTGAAATTTACTTTTTATTTCAAAAAATACTTAGCCTATGTTGCTATTTGTTACCACTTTTGCACAAAGTAAACAAACTATACATTATGTGAAATCTTTGTATTATTATTGTTTTATACAATATCTCAGTCATAACAATTTGCTTAAATTATATTTGGTTATGGTAATTTTTCCAAAATTACGTTCATTTTTTCAAAGTATACTTTTTTAACTATTCTGACAGAAATAGCCATTATATTAAGCTGTGTTGTCATGTGTTAAATATGATGGGAAAGTATCGAAACATACCGTAGATCACACTGGGTAATTTTTTCATTTCACAACAGATGTTTAGTTTGGGTCCAGTACACTAGAATTAGATTACAGTATAGGTTTGTTTGTGTTTATTTAAAATAGACGTTTATTTGTATCGACCTCCATTTTTAATAATATATTATTATAAAATATGTACATAGTTAATCTAGCAATTTATATGCTTTATGTAAATTACTTCCCATATACCCACAATTCTGTAATTTGGTAATTTGTGCCAGTGTGTGTGTGTGTGTGTGTGTGTGTGTGTGTGTGTGTGTGTGTGTGTGTGTGTGTGTGTGTGTGTGTGTGTGTGTGTGTGTGTGTGTGTGTGTGTGTGTGTGTGTGATCTACAGTTGGTTTCATGGAGGCCAGTTTCAGAGTTAGTGGGCCAGTTGAGTTATGTGTGCTACAGTGGTATTTAAATATATTGCAGAGACAGCACTACATTCAGCTTCTAATGTAAACTAACATTACGACAGGTAATTCCACTTTAATTCCATCGTCTCTGGTTGTAATCACACGTTATTTATTTATGTATTTATTTATTTATGTATTATGATTATATCTGTTTATTTAAATCTGAGAGTGTACACATGCCTACATGTGTATAGGCTAATTGTACACAATTACAAATTACAAATTACAAATTACAAATTACAATTGAGTTGAGTTGAGTTGAGTTGAGTTGTGTTGTGTTGTGTTGTGTTAAATTTACCATCCAGATTTAGCTTATAATGTTAACTGTGGTGGAACAAAGTACTCAACCCACTTGAGTCAAAGAATAAATACCCATGGTCAAATCTTATTGAAGTATAGGCCAACTAGTGAAAGTGTTGCTTTAATAGTGAAATTTGTTGATAAATTACTGCATCCCTTGCTTTTAAAAAGTATTCAAAAGTACAAATTACATTTTCTTTTTAGTATTATATGTTTGTATATTTGCTGCATCGAATTTTGATATTTTCTTAAAACAACACATCACACACACACACACACACACACACACACACACACACACACACACACACACACACACACACACACACACACACACACACACACACACACACACACACACACACTATAGTGAAAGAAATAGCAGATCTGGCAGTACTTACATGTTGTGAGTTTGTAGATCTGCCATTTTCACCATATATTTTAAATATAGGGCAGGTTAAGTACATACTAAAGGAATAGGCTATACTTAAAGTACAGTATTCAAGTAAATGTGCTTTGTTCTGTCCACCACTGTTGATAATAAACTGGCTTGCACTGAACATTCAGACTTTTATAACTATGAATGATCTACCATCACCGTCCAGTATTATTTTTTGATGATCATGTAAGACAGTGTGAAGTCTACTTATTTGACATAGAGACAGTATATCCTAAGAGATAAACAAACAGAATCAGAACAAAAGTTAACTTGTGTTTACATATACAGCAAAACCACAATGACATAGCCATAGAAAGAAAGAAAGAAAGAAAGAAAGAAAGAAAGAAAGAAAGAAAGAAAGAAAGAAAGAATGTGCTATTTTAACTCATGATGAGAGTGTTGAAATTGTTACAATTGTACAAGCTTGGAGTTACAATCAGGGGCGTCACAAGGGGTAGGAAAGTGGGACTGAGTTACTAGGGCCCAAGGTGGTGGACGGGCTTAATTATTTTATACTTTAGCTATCGAAAAAATAGCAGATATACAAGCTCACAGCGCGGCACCGAGTGCCGCGCTGCGAGCTTGTAGATCTGCTATTTTTTGAAAAGTTGTGAAAATGTGTGCAAATCTTTGAATATATGTATTTTTTAAGCGAATATTTGTAACTAGAATTTTGCTTTTGGGGGGTCCCTGGAACTCAATATTTTGAGATGGGGTTCCGTCACCTTGTGGCCAAAACATACCATTTTGGGGGTCCTTCACATGAAAAGGTTTGAGCTCCACTGACATAGAAACATAGGTTTTTCAACAAAAAAATAAACTCAGAAGGATTTGAAATATTCAAAGATTTTCATGATTTTTCAAAAATAGCAGATCTACAAGCTCGCAGCGCGGCACTCGGTGCCGCGCTGTGAGCTTGTATATCTGCTATTTTTCAATAGTTAAAGCACAGGGGGCCCGCAGTGAATCCTTGTACCCAGGGCCCCGAATTTGGTGTGACGCCCCTGGTTACAATAATTAACAGTGAGGATTAAAAGCAAAGGACTAAAAAAAGAAGGAACTAATAGAATATCCAAACTCATATTGATAAAGTGATAAAGTGCACGCGGATTTGATTAGTGTAAATTGCAAGGATATCTGATCATCCATGCTGTCTTTGACAGTTTGTAAAAGTGTAAGACAAAACTGGAATATTGTTTTTCATTTTGATTTCAACTGTGGTTTTGAACTAATGAAATCCACACGAAAATCATAAAATATCAGTTAATATAGTAAATTAGTTTTTACTTAAGCAACCATGCACACAAATATCACCCCCCAATTTCACAAACATCCCTGCAGAAAAGGACAGCACGCAACTGATTGTGAAATATTTGAAAATAAACACACTCATGTGGAAAGACGTACAGGTCAATACATCATTTTCTATTCATGCATAATGTGTAATACGTAATTCGTTTAAGCTGAAACACATCAGGGCTGTTTTATTGTTGTCAAACAAGAATTTCAGCGAAACAAAAATCCATTTTGGATTGATCAGAATCAAGATGATAATAACACACAGCACCAACAAAACAACTAAGAAATATAAAAAGGAAGAAAAGATGTAAGACAGCAGGAATGGCATAGGAATTTTAATAGTGGTTGTCATACACTGTTTCCAAAACCTCACTAATCGCATGTGAGGAGAATAACAGTTGTTATATAGAATATATTTGCTACAATATTTGTTATAAGTAACAATATAAGGCATATATATTTGCAGCACTGGACATTATAGTGCAACATTGTTTAGGAGTGGCTGAGTATGGTACAGGTCTTAGGTAAAAGGTAATCTTGTTATAAATAAAATAAGCTATTAAGAGTATCCATATTTTTCATAGCATCCATTTCAGTACACTGATTATCTCTATTCCAAACGTTGCGGATCAGATTGTCGTGTTTTAGCATGGTCTGTAAGATTACCCCCCCAATAAATGTCAACACTATATAAAGAATGAAGGCTAGTAGCCACACCCAGACCGCTACATCATCAAATTACACTCCTGCATACAGTATAAGAGTCCTCACATACTGTAGAATGTTCTCTCTTTTGTATTGTGAGCAGCAAAATATCAATGTCCTCTTGGTTTAAAATATACTATCTCTATAACTGATCAAAAGAGCTTATAGATTGGCATAGCCAAAGTATAAAATAGGGCTTAAATGGTATAACTGATAATTATTAATGTTGACATTTTTAATACAGGTCCTAAAGAACACCTTTATTTTGTTTCGGCATGAAATGCCTTTACAGAAATTGAATTGTATCAGTGCAGAAAACATAACTTCTCTTCTTCCACACAATAATCCATAGAACAAGTGAACAACACTGAACATGGGTGGAACATGAGAGCTTACATTGAATGTTCAGCTACAACATTCATTGAACAAGGAAATGTTTAGGGCCCTCCAACATTGATATTTGCACAACAGACCTTATAAGCTCACACAGGTGGGATAGTTTGCCAGTACAAAATGCTAGTAACAACATAATCTGTTGTAAATGTTTTTTTTTATAGCTTGAGAGACTCGTAATCTTATTCATTATTATTTAATATATTTACAAAAATAAAGGATTACACTTTTTTTAACATACCGTAATAATGAATTAAATGATCACAAACCCATACTGTATAGGCATAAGAGAAGGGAACTTGCCTTAAATGGGATAATGGTCAAAATATTTGATTTGGCTAATAGAGCACCTATCTCTTCATGGCAAAGAAATGATACTAATAATATTTCAATACTCATCATAAAACACAGTAGTACAGCATTAGGATAACACCATCATAAAACAGAATATAGGCCCAATATAGCCTAGTGTATATTGTTTATGTTAACACAAAGAGCTATTTTATGCATTATGGAATAACACACAGTAAAAAATAAATAATTGATCTTAGTTTTCAGTCAAACTGAATTAAATATAATTATATATAACTTGAGTAATTGAATGATAACATAGCTTCTCAAATGAGTTCAATATACATACAGTCAGCTATATGTTCCAAATTGATGCTAGTACTGTAGTAGGCCTAGTAGTATAGGCTGCGTTGTAGTAATACACAGTAGTACAAAAGGTAAACAGGCCATTCTGCTTTCTTGGGTATAAATCCTAAATCCTATTAGTAGACCTTGTATCTGGACTGCAGGCCTGATTGATTGATTGATTGATTGATTGATTGATTGATTGATTGATTGATTGATTGATTGAAGAGTTTATTAGCAGCTTGCAATAGAAAAAAGGTACAGTTTAACAACAGCACAAATCACGGGTACAAGGTCAACTAAAAGGAGATCCTAGTAACTTAAGCTTTATGGCTCATATATGTTCTGTGTTTTTCCTATATGCAAACTGCTAATCATTCAGTAGTATAGGAGTAGAAGTAGTAACAGCAGCAGATGTAGCAGCCTAGTAGTAGTAGCAGTAGTACTAGGCCTACTAGAAGTAGCAGCTATAACTGTAGGATCGGTGATAATATTCACCCTGAACAGCTTCCATTCCTCTCCTGTAGCTCTTCATGATCATTTGGATGGTTTCAAACATTCCAACTATGTCTTGTAAGAGTTTGTATTATTATTAGCAAAGTCTATGAATGCAGAGGACATGCATGTCCATCTCAGAAAGCCTGAGAGTTTGTTGTGTTAGTTTGAGTACATTTTAATATTAGAAGAGAGGCTTTTGTGTGGACAGCTCATGGGATGAGCGTTATTATTATTATTTTATAAATACAGAAAAGGAAAAAAAAAAGATCTGTTGAAATTCCCGTGTCATTCAGCACTTATGCTCCCAAATAGCTTTGACGAGGCTATATGGTTTCCCACCGAAGGGTGTCGCTGTTTTAGCCAATTGTGAAAGCAGGTCTGTGTTTCTATGATTTTCCATTTTGCTGAACACATTGGTGCAATAGATCATGCATATTTAAATGTCAGCCGCGCTTGAACTTGTAGCCACGTGTAGCCTA
>NC_137814.1:13462749-13467749 GCF_963921795.1 Nannobrachium achirus
GTGTGTGTGTGTGTGTGTGTGTGTGTGTGTGTGTGTGTGTGTGTGTGTGAGTGTGTGTGTGTGTGTGTGTGTGTGTGTGTGTGTGTGTGTGTGTGTGTGTGTGTGTGGGTGTGTGTGTGTGTGTGTGTGTGTGTGTGTGTGTGTGTGTGTGTGTGTGTGTGTGTGTGCGTGCGTGCGTGTCGGTCAGGACGGTTAGTGATTGGTAGCTATAAGGGGGGGGGGGTCAGCACTGCGCTCGTTGTGAGCTCGCGCCACACCAGTCAGTCGCAGCATCTGCACGTGAACGAGAAGGCTCACACAACCATAGATGAGAGACTAGAGATAGATATTGAACCGTTGTTGTAGGCTACTTTCTGCTATAAAAGACTTTTGCCACGTGTGGACCAATTAGCACATGATTAGCCTATTTAATAGGCTACAGCTGGACATCCATAGCCTGCATTTCAGGATAAACACTGGACAAGTAAGTGGACGGTTATCATTTATTGCAGGTGAATATGGCGTGCCTGTAAGCCTACTTATAAAGTTGGGTGTGTGTAACCTTTTTGTTTTATAGTCCCTAAATTTGGACTCCTAATTGAACAGCTGTTTCAAGTCTGCACTCTGCTGCACACAATAGTTCAAATCAGTGGTAAAAAATAATAATAATAGTAGCCTAATAAATAGGCCTATAATGCAGAGATGAATAGACTGCCTGACAAGTAAATAGGCTGTAAGTCTACATGCTGAAATGTAGTATTTTAATAAAGGTTTACCCTACCGGGAAAGCCTGCTTGAATTGTGTGATCCTATTAGGCCTAATAGTCTATAGCAGTGAGCACGACTGAGTCAGTTGGTGAACTTGTGTGTGTGTGGGTGTGTGTGTGTGTGTGTGTGTGTGTGTGTGTGTGTGTGTGTGTGTGTGTGTGCGTGTGCGCGCGCACGTCTGTGCTCGTGTTCTTTATACGCGATATAGCCTACCATTAGGGTACGGATCAACTTAGCAGCCTGCCCTGTGTAATGTAGTAGCCTAGCCTGCATGGGCTATAAACTTAATCTGATAGATATAGGCTACAATTAGCGCTAAATAAATGTCCCTCCCTAGTAACGCGTGGAAGTGCGTTCTCGTGTGTAGCCCACGTTCACAGAGCCCACGCCACAGTGTGGGTGAACGGGGGAGCCACTCTCTCTCTCTCTCTCTCTCTCCGAAGGCAGTGTGACCATGCACGTCAGGCTCTCTCTCTCTGAATCTCAAGAATGACACGACGGGTTAGTTTGTGTCTTTGGTTATCTAGCTGTATGAGTTTTAATTTCATAAAGCTAGAGAACCGAAAGTATAAACTAATTCCCAAGGACTACTGCTGCTGCTGCTGCTGCTGCTACTGCTGCTGATGCTGTGTGGATTCTTCTTCGGGTTTCGGCACGGAATGGACGAGAGGAGAGGAGAGGAGAGGAGAGATGAGATGCCATGCCGGGGCGGAGAGAGGAGAACCGCAGGCTCTCTCTGGAAGGATGCTGAGAGAGAGAGTCTGTGTGCCGATCTCCAAAATGCCGACGAGGATCGAGGCATTCATGCCTATCTGAACTGGATTGTAACCATAGGATTTAACAAAAAAAGAAAAACACCCACTATGTTCTCCTGGATATTCGACAGACAGGTGCTGACTGACGCGTTATTATAGCCTATAAGAATCAATGCTTCCACACCCGCGTCGCTAATAATCATCTATTCTATGTAATTTCGCCGTTCGCGTTAATTGATGGTTGTTTAGTCATTGCGGCGATGCTCGTGGAGGCCTGTTGGTTAATTGGAGGATCGATATACAGATGTGGCCGTTCAACTTTATAGGCCAGCAACGACGGAGATCTTTGTGGCACGCAGGCAGCACGCTGCAAACGTATAGTTGTTGTTATTATGGCGTTTTTTTGTTTTGTTTTGTTGTTATAACGCACTACGGTCCACAGAAATAGTTAAGACCCAAATCGGTGCGATTGGCCAGTCGGCGAGCCACGTGAGGATGTTGGAGGCAGCATCAGCATCGCGTGGTATCTTTGAGATCTCAGATGTAAGATGTTGGTTATGATGGCAAATAATAACACTGCAGAAGTTAGGTTCATTATCTCGACTCTGTATAGTGTAAACGACTAATTATTAGGCTATATGTGGAGAGCAAAGTAGGCTATAAAAGCAACACTTCCAGTTTGGTTGGTTGTCTGACACTAGCCTACTGTAGGCTATAGCATTGTTTGTTGATGAACAGAGGGTGTTTATTAAGGTTTGGTCCCAGGCTCCAGCTGTGCCCATCAGTAAGCTGACAGGCATGCATGCTTCATGGGTGGAATGTTAGGACTATTGTAGTAGGCCTATACTGTTGAACAATCTGCAGTTGGATGAGGCTCTATGTTGATCTCTGCTACATAAGATGGATGCCTTATGCCATGCAGTGGCTCTCAAACTTTTATAAATATTTATTCCAAACCCCCATAACTCTCAGAGTTACCGACATGTAAGGGCCCCCAGCCCCAATAAGGAACCCAGAGGGTCCCTGGACCACTGAGAACCACTGCCTTATATATTACCCCCTATAGGCCCTATAGCCGATACGTTGTTTGTCAATATAGCCAAAATATCAGATCTACAGGCCAAGGCCACAACGTATTGCGTGGCGATACATTGTGGCGCTGTAGATCTGCTATTTTTGGCAGATATGTGTCTATTGTTGCCTATTATGTGGTTAAACACAAGAGTTGTATGTGTGTGTGTGTGTGTGTGTGTGTGTGTGTGTGTGTGTGTGTGTGTGTGTGTGTGTGTGTGTGTGTGTGTGTGCGTGCGTGCGTGCGTGCGTGCGTGCGTGCGTGCGTGCGTGCGTGCGTGCGTGCGTGTGTGTGTGCATGTGCGTACGAGCGTGTGTGTGTGTGTGTCCACTCGGTGTGAATATGGATAAGTAACTGTAAACAGGGTTTAGGTTCACAGACTGCCTGTCAGGAACATGCTGTATAGGGTCCTACCGGTATATATATATGGCCACATCTGTATAGTTGACATGTCTAAGGGGACAGAACTGCATGGTCCAACACATGGTCATCCTCAGCCTGTTTAGAAGTCGCTCGTGATTTTGAGCATCCTATAGGCTAATCGTTCTTGTTGCATACGCAATAGAAGATTCAATTGCTGTGAAATTTTAACATTTCCTTGTTCGCTTAACCACATAAACCATACACACAGTATTACCCCAGGGTTCTGTGCTTGGCCCCCTCCTTTTTCCTCTCTATGCCAAAAACGAGCTGATCGTCAAGCTGATCCATGCACAAGCTCACTGAATATTCGCCTACTATGACATGCCCAGAATAGGGACGCTATAAGATTCACATGGTTTAAGGTTAAGGAGAGTGTGCATTCAGTACATGGTCGCCCGCGGCCTGTTTAGAAGTCACAGGCGTTTTCGGCATCCTATAATCGTTCCACTTGCATATGAGATAGAAGATTAAATGGTTGTCAGATTTGGACATTTCTGGGTTGGATTAAGTCTTCACAGATAGGCACAATGTAGGGACAATGTCTCGGGGGCTTTTGAGTTTGATCTATTCTTAGATGGAACCAGCAGTCCTCGGAAAATGAATGAATTCAACTCGCTGTCCCCCATGTCCAACTGTGCTCTGTTTGCAGTATGATTGGCACTACATGATTTGCTCTGTGCACTCAACTTGAGGAGCGTGTGTGTGTGTGTGTGTGTGTGTGTGTGTGTGTGCGCGCGCTCGCGTGCATGCATGTCTTGTCTATCTTTGACTGGCATCTATGTAGGAGGAGAGTAGCCATAGGTTCCGACCTAATGCATCCACCATTTTGGAATGATGAAATCGTCTTGTAATTCCAAGATAGAAGAAGAAGGGGGTAAAAAAAAGAAATACACACCAGGCATTTGAAATTTCACATGATTATGTCATCTCCGTCCTCCCCAAGTTTTTACCACATTGTTCTGCTTTTCGGCTGTCTTATCCTGCATTTTAGTAGCTTAGCAACCAAGGATGCCAACCGCATGCAGCATGGACAGTACAGTAGCAGTGCTCTTGGTGTGTTTGGCTAGAGATTCTCTTTTTAATCTCATGGACCCCCCCAGTTTTATATGATTTTCCTCTCTAGGACTATAGTGTTAATTTAACGCTTCCATTTGGTTCCATACAGACCCATCAAGGTCCATTTGGTTATCAATCCATTAACCTGGGATCCAGCTAAAGCATCCCAGTATCCTTTAGCTAGGATCCAGCCATGGTTTGGATTTACAAACGCTGATTCTGTCTCTGTTCCCTCTGTTTTTAAAGGAAGATGGCAGCATCGGTCTGGATCTGACATTTGTAGCTACTCATGGTGAAAAGCAAACCAATGGCCGACACCGGAGGAGTAGCGGTCAAACTGCAGGTACTGTTTGTTTTAAGATACTTACGTGTATGTTCTTATACTGTGAATGTGTGCGTACATTCGTGCGTGTATGTGTGTGTGTGTGTGTATGTTTAGTTCTTAAACTATGAGGCTGTGCTGCAACTGTTTTTTACGGCTTTTCAGAGCTCTTTTGATAAAAATAAGAGAAGTCAACTCCACATGCCTCTTTCCTAAGAGAATAAAACAAATAAGAAATACATGCGTTCCTATATCGCTTTCTGCTATGAGGCCCAATGGATTGTGGGAAATAGCAGTTGAATGTCCCTAGGTTGTGATTAGTGGTCACTGGTAACTCGCAGGTGTACGGTTTGAACACATTTGTGTGGAATTGGTTGCTTTTGTGTGTATGTATACTATACACACAGCAAAAATTAATTGTTCATTTAATAATTCTGAGAGTGTATAGCCTACAAATGTAACCAAAATAGACCTGTGCTGTATAAGCATTTTCATGCATGTAGGCTATAGTATTTATGAAGGTGTGTGTGTGTGTGTGTGTGTGTGTGTGTGCGTGCGTGCGTGCGTGCGTCGTGCGGTCGTGCTGTGTGCGTGTGCGTGTGCTGCATGCCTGTGTGTGTACGTG
>NC_137814.1:13472749-13487231 GCF_963921795.1 Nannobrachium achirus
GCACCCTCGGCAGCCTTTGAAGGAACAGGAGATGAGAGAGAGAGAGAGAGAGATGGAGAGGGAGAGGGAGAGAGAGCGGGTCTTTCAGCATGGCAGGTTACAGAATGCAGATGATGTATTATATATGCTCGCCAACGCCCGTGGTTTCCATTTGAACGGCACATGAGAGGTGAATAACGCTCTGCCGCATGCGTGCCATCCGGGACAATGGTGGGAAATATACCGGGTGTCATGGCGCTCGTCCAGACATAACTGCTTAAGCCTGCATGACGCCGCTATATGTGACAAGACATTGCCAATGTACAAGCTCACAACTCCTCACGATGCTTTGTGCAGCTTTTACGTTGTCTATTTTCTCTCTGTAACGCCAGCGTACGGATAAATTAAGCATGTAGGCCGAGGTTAGTTTGGACAATTGTCGCCTATAACGACACGCCAGCTATAGGGATGCCAGCCAGGGTTATGTGTTTTTAAGTTTCAGTTCGGCCGGTTTGTTTCTGGCGACCGGAACAATCCTTTCCGAGGATTCTGCCTCCGCCACCAACAGGAACACAAGGAGAGAAAGAGCAGAGAGCCAAAAGGTCAGATCCAAATCTCAGCGCTAAGATCGGCCCACATGTTCCGTTGGGATATAGCGGAGCAATAGTGACAACGCTTAACTCAGTGCTGCCAAAGGCTTTCACTGCCTACCTGGGACGTGCTGGCCATTGGAAAAGCGGAACAACTCCCGAACGGCCGGTTCATTCCAGGCTGGTCCAGGCCGGCCATTAGGAAAAAATTCTAAATAAAATGTCGGCCTTCGTTCCATTTTGGGGGCTGGGCGGCCAACAAAGTAAATCGTCACTGTCGGGCAGAAACCTCGTATCTCCAAGTTTCAAATTTGATTATTTTTTTCTGCAAAGCAAAGCCCTGCTTCATCATACAAGGCCGTCGCACAAAAGTAGTGAAAACAGCAGATCTACAAGCACACAACGCCTCGCGGTGCGAGGCGTTATGTATAAGAACTTTAATAGGCATTTGCTCCGTGTTATTCCCCTACTCTCTCCACATGTCCTGTGTCCCTCTCCATTGTCCCCTATGACGGCTATTTCACTGACTGGGGCCATAATTGGTTCCCTCCTTTTTTGTCTCTGTACACCAAATCACCAATCACCAAATAGCTGATCTCTCTTGTAGATCAGCTAATTTTGCCAAATGTTTGCCATTTAAATCTAGCTGAAGTAAAACAATCTCAGATTATAATCTCATCTGATTTTTAGGAAATTTAAGGCCCACTTACTGTTCTTCTCTGAAACGTTGACACGGGTCTCACAGTTCAAACCAAGTAAATGCAGCTAAAATGGTGGTTACATCTAGTGAGGTGAGAGAGAGAGAGAGACAGAGAGAGAAGAGAGAGAGAGAGAGAGAGAGAGAGAGAGAGAGAGAGAGAGAGAGAAAGAGAGGGAGAGAGAGGGAGAGTGAAGGTCAAGTTCAACAGCAAAACATTTCTCCATAGTTAGGTGGAGAAGTAAGGGAGATATGAGAAAAAAATGGATGGATGGCTGATGGAGTGGAGATAGAAGAGGAGAGTAACTTAGAAAGCATATTATGTAGACAGATGCTAGGTTCATTTGTTGGGTCAATAATAAACGTAATAATAATGAACTTTATTTGTATAGCACCTTTCATGAATGCTTTACAGAGCAGAAATGAAGCACAAGTGCTTAACAGAAAAAGTACACATGATTAACAATAAAGTAGAGAAGAAAAGTACAAACATAAAACAACATTAAAAACATTTAAAACATTAATAAAGACTCATACCATAAAAACAAAACATTTTCAGAACAGTGCGGACATGAATAACAGCACAGGGATTTAAAAATCATCTAAAAGAAAGAGAATAAATAGGTCTTGAGCTGTGCTTTAAAGCTATCCACATGAGGCTGCCTGTCTTAGGTGTAATGGAAAAGTTACACTGTTCAGACTGATATTGGTTTACCTATGATCCTAGATGACTATTTTGTTGCATTTGATGTATTACCTCGCGATTACCTTGCTTACTGTTAATTCAATTGCAATTGGAGAGGAGAGGAGAGGAGAGGAGAGGAGAGGAGAGGAGAGGAGAGGAGAGGAGAAATAGGTTTGTAAATGCGGGACTGTGGTTTAGCCAGCTAGAGCTCGCCTGCTGGGTTCGCCTGCTGCCTCAGAGATTGTACAACTGTCACTCAGGATGCAGGCAGACAAGCCAGACAGACATGATTTCCTCACATTACCCCAGGACCACTGGGCCTGTCTACCGCCCTGCCCTCTCCTCACCACTCTGCATTTCTGACTCCCATTTCCATGAGAGCCGTAAACCAACTTTCAACCTAGCATTGCTATTTTGGGTCGTAGTTGGCGAACGCTCAGCAAAAACATGTTTTTAATATCGTCATTGACGGGTGGAAACCTTGTATGACCAAAACCGTTCGTTTTGTATTTATCATTTAAAAAATGAACTAAACTAGTGAAAACAGCCGATCTACAAGCACACAACGCCTCGCGGGACGGCCTTGTATGATGAAGCAGGGCTTTACTTTGTGAGAGAAAAAAAAAACATACAAATTTGAAACTTGGAGAAACGAGGTTTCTGCCCGACAGTGACGATATAGTATATTTTTTCCCAACAATTTCCATTTTCTTACCAGCTTGCAAAGCTGGACTACAGATAGACAGCCGATTACGTCATCCAGCATGCTGAAATCTCCTGAATCTTTCAGCGGTGCTCCTGGAGCAGCAAAAAAACGATGGGAAAAACAAAAATGACCGAGGCTTAAGTAAAGTGAAGAGTGGCCTACATCTGGCCTAGATATGGCCTACATCTTGGCACAAACGGCTCAAAGTTTGTTGTACACCCTGCGTCCCATTGGCCAAGCTTCACTGGACGTGCTGTGATTGTGGCTAGTGGGACGCTTGATGAAATTAACTCATAAATAGCACTGCTTACTTCAACGCTAAGGTGTTCACACTATATGGCTAAAAAGGAGGAGAACAAGTGTGAATGTATATATTATTAGATATTATTATATCTTACTATTTATATATAAAGACGGAATTCAGTTCCGAGTGGATTCCACAAGGCCACTAAACTACTCCACAAGGCTAGTCCATAAAAGGTGTCATTTCTTGTTTTTTCCAAAGAGCTTGTGAGATTTTAGTTTTGCAATTATCTGCAATTTCCAACTATACTCGTTATATGATGATGTATAGGGCTTAACTGGTTAAATGCAAATGCAATGTATGTTCCTCAAGCTATTTCTCCCGACACACACACACACACACACACACACACACACACACACACACACACACACGCACACGCACGCACACGCACGCACACGCACACACATGCACACACATGCACACACACACACATCTTTCTTTCTTTCCCTCTCTTGTCTCTGGGTGTTGTGTTGATTAAGTGAGTCAGCTCATGGTCTAGCTCTCCCCTCTCCTCTCATGGTGGGGCTGGGTTGGTTGCCTCTCCGTAGGAGGCACACAGTGTTTGGGCTGCGCGTTCCCCTGTTTTACCAGTATAATCCCTTACACCGGGACAATGCCTTGAACCACATGGATTCTATTAGTCCCCCAGTGAGACACAGGGTCTCTTCTCCATAAACCATTTACGAGCCTGTCCCCCCGTTTCAGCACCCGTACAGAGCTTCTCTAAACACAGCCACGCTGCTACCATCCTTGTTTTTGTGTTGTGTTGTAGTGGTTCTACTTTGTGTTTTGAGCAGGGGCGTCACACCAAATTCTGGGCCCTGGGTACAAGGATTCACAGAGGGCCCCCCTTTAATGTTAACTATTGAAAAATAGCAGATATACAAGCTCACAGCGCGGCACCGAGTGCCGCGCTTGCGAGCTTGTATATCTGCTATTTTTTTTTTATCGTGAAAATGTGTGCAAGAAACCTACGTCAAGGACCCCCAAGATGATATGTATTTGGCCACGGACCCCGATCTCAAAATATTTAGTTCCAGGGACCCCCAGAAGCAAAATTTGAGTTAAAATGTTTGCTTAAAAAATACATATATTCAAAGATTTTCACCACATTTTCACACCTTTTCAAAAATAGCAGATCTACAAGCTCGCAGCGCGGCTCTCGGTGCCGCGCTGTGAGCTTGTATATCTGCTATTTTTCAATAGATAAAGTTATTAGGGCCCCTCCACCTTGGGCCCCAGTAACTCAGTCCCACTTTCCTACCCCTTGTGACGCCCCTGGTTTTGAGCACGAAAATGCTTTTGGTTTTTATATAAGGACATTTCCCACTGGTGCCTTGGCGTTTAAATGTAAACTCAGTGATTCCCAGACACGTGGGCCTGCCGGGCACACTTGGTGGTCTGTGAGGATATTGCAAGTAGCAATACTATAAAAAAAAGAGAATTGACAAATGTGTTTTCACTGTGATACAGACAAATAGCAACTTCAATGTATACTACGTTGGTTGTTCCATCCATCCAAGCCAGACCACAATCACTTGATTGATCATTAAAGGGTTACAGTTTATACAGGGCACATACAAATATCATTATTAGTATTGTGTTGAAGACCATGTTATGCAGTGAATGTTCCATTTGCACTGGTTAGTTCTTTTATTGTCTGAATGTGTGTGCTGTACCACTCTTGCAGTATAGACGAATATAGCAGATATAAAAGCTCACAACACATTGTGATGCCACTGTATACTTGCAATGTAACGTAATTTTCAAAATACATTGTATTCAAAACAGTTTTTCAGTCAACAATTGTGTTGTTGGGTTGTGACGAAGATGTCTGATTATTATGTTATCATGATTGATTATATGTGACGTTATTAGAGTAGATTATGTGTTCATTGATTATATTAATATCTAGTTCTTTATGATACATGATCCTTAATAGCTTGTAAGATTCAAGATGTCTTCACTCTAGGCCTGAATAGCTATTATTTTGGTAAAGCTTATCTTGTTATGGTTCAGCTTGTCCTTTGCGTAGAGTATAACTGTGATGCCTGAATTGTGCTTCCTTGCAGAACTACCTTACGCACTGACATGTGTTAAATGTACTTCTGACCATGATATCATGTTACATAAATCATAACCACCGCCACCTAGTACAGTTGTCTTATCTCCTCATTGTCTCATTGATTATTGATTGATCAGTATACCTCCTCCTAACCTCTTCTATTTGTATATACCATTTATTTTTTGCATTGTGTTTTTTTTTCTCTTGTTATCTCTGCATAGTACTGTGTTTTATCTGTCTGTCATTCAATGTTATATGTTATCTCAATTTCTTGTCTAGGCTTACTTGAGCTTATCCTTTTAGTTGACCTTGTAGGTGAACTGTACTGTCATTAAACTGTACCTTTTTCTATGCAAACATCTAATACATTCTTCTATCAATCAATCAATCAATCAATCAATCAATCAATCAATCAATCAATCAATACTGCAGTTTCCTTTTGCAGTAGATCCCATACTTTCCAATGAAGTGTTTTCTGATTTTCTGAAATGTCCAGATGAAATGGCATTTTGAGAGTATCTACGCAGGAGAATTCCTTATCTCTGAAAGTGCACACTGTCACCGAGTTAAAATGGCTAAATTAACACTAGTATATTACTGTGTGATGACGGTATCATGACGTATTTCTGTGCAAAACAGGAAAGAGAGGCGGGACATAATGATGAGAGAAAATTGATTTGAAAGATTGAAAAGTAGTGTCATAACAAACATGGAGAATTAAATTACAAGTTGAAGATTGATTGATGGGTGGATGCTGGCGTGAAATTGGTTGAAATTAGTTTGATTCAATTATATCTAAGCTCATGTTATATTTAGTTTTACAGATACAAACTATTTTTGGATTTTTTCATAAAAAATATTAATGTATTATTATTATTTTGGCAAATATAGTTAAATCCAGTATAGGTGCACAAGAAGGGATGTGATCTAAAGGGTCATTTCATCTCCACTTTAATAGTTAAAGCTTATAGTGTTAAATTGAGATAAAGACTCTAACTCTCTCCTTGATTTAAATAGCTATATGTGAGAAAAATAGCCTACTAATATAAAATGATATCTTAAAAATGAATATTTGCCTCTTTGTGCTGTTATGGTGTTTATAGATTATCATCAAATCCATTGGCCATGGATAAAGGCGAAAGAGAAGCTGAGTGCAAAAATGCATTAACACAGCATAAGTTAACATTAATGGACCCTTATGGGTCAAATCTTATTCTCCCAGAGTTACATTAATAGATGGTATTTACTGTGTGTGCAGTAGTTTGGACCTATACATATAGGAGTACAAGTAAACACGTGAATAAAACAAATAAATTGCGGCAATAATTGCTCTACAGTGCGTCACGCTGAGACGTGCTGTGCTTATCGATCGGCTATTATCACTATCCGTTGTCCAACGAAGTATATAGGGCTTAAGTGGTTAACCTGGCAAATATGTCTCCTCGTGCTCAGTAAAAGCCTGAGGGGGCCCTATAGCGCTCTCTCTCTCTCTCTCTCTGTATGTCTCTTTCTCTCTCTCTCTCTCTCTCTCTCTGTCTGTGTGTGTGAATGTGTGTCTACATTTCTCTGTCTCCTCCACCTCAAGTCCAAAGCCAAGGGTCACTGCTCTCAGCTCCATCCTCAGTAGAGACAAGTGCATTGCCAGCCCATATCCCTCCCCACAACCACCACCACCACCAGGGGCGTCACAAGGGGGGGAGGGGGGGAAGTGGGACTGAGTTACTAGGGGCCCAAGGTGGGGGGGCCTTATTATTCTATACTTTAGCTATTGATAAATAGCAGATATTCAAGCTATATTGTAGATCTGCTATTTTTGAAAAGTCGTGAAAATGTGTGCAAATCTTTTATATGTATTTTTAAGCGAACATTTGTAACTCAAATTTTGCTTCTGGGGGGTCCCTGGAACAAAATATTTTGAGATGGGGGTCCGTGGATACATATCATTTTGGGGGCTCTTCGCTGTGAAAAAGTTGAGCACCACTGACTTAGAAATATAGGTTTTTCAAAAACTGTGAGCTTGTATATCTGCTATTTTTCAATAGCTAAAGTACCCAGGGCCCAGAATTTGGTGTGACACCCTTGCATATCCCCTCCCCACCACCATCACCCTCCCTCATACACAAATACACCTCTCTCTCTCTCTCTCTCTCTCTCTCTCTCTCTCTCTCTCTCTCTCTCTCTCTCTCCCCCCCCCCCCCCCCCCCCCCCCAATGCAGCTCTTTTCTTTCTGGCTGGGGTTGGAGGACGGCCCTGAACCAACATTGTCCCCCAGGCCGCCCGCCTCTAGTGGGGGGGAGCCCCCCATTGTGTGTGCAGGAATGGGGGGCTATAACACCCATGTCTGAGCCCTCTCAATGGGGGCATTGTGTCTGAATCTTCCTCCCATCTCGCCCCGTATCACCCCCTACCCCCCACCCCGCACAGGCAAGCCCGTGGTACCCCTCTCACCCTAACCCCCTTGTCCCCCCCCCCACACACCACCCCCTTGTTTTACAAAACAAGCACATGACCGCAAACCTCAAATTCTACAAGCGGCGATCTCTCACCGTCCAGCCCCCCACGTTGAACCTCAATCCATTTTGAATCCGTGATTTTCATTCCCCCCCATCTCCTTTTATCAGACTTTTTTTTCCCTTCTTCTCCCTTTTTATAATCGCTAAGCTCTCTGGTCGTTCTGATTTGGACAGGAATAGCCGTGTGGTTCTAGAGACGGAGGCCCCAGCTTATTCTTTAAGTGCGTACTAAGTCACACATGAGGAAAGGTCCCCTATTAACATAATAACAGCACTCGGAACACGGCCAGAATATTTTAAGATACAGCCTATTACTACTGAGGACGGAGCGCTGAGATCGCCTTAAGTCTCGTAACATTTGCTCAACAACAATTATGTGTGATATTTATGGAATTAAAACAGCGGGATCTGTTCATGTACTGTATCTGTTAAAGAAATAGACATATTGGAGATCTACTGTACAATATACAATGAACGCTTCTGTGAACAAAGGTTTAAACAATAAAAGTGTTTCATACAACTGCAACTCAATGTCCAAAACCCTCAATGTAGGGGAAATCTCAATATTTCCTACGTTTCATTAGTTCGACTAAGGGTTAGGGTTAGGTTTAGGCACAGTTTTACTGAGGTTAGGGTTAGGTTTGAGTTTGGTTTAGGCATAGTGGTTAACATTCACCGGGTTAACATTCACCAGGTTAGCATTCACCAGCGTCGGCAGGTTAGCATTTCACCAGGTTAGCATTCACCAGCGTCAAACTAATGGGACACCGAACAAATACTACGTCGCAATATATAATTGGAACAGATTATTACTGGTGATATGTTGCAAATTATACATATGCTGATATTTATATCTATTAATGGTTTATACATTATGTTAACCTTGAGTCCAAGTGCACATGGCCAGGCCAGACCTTTACTTTCTATTCCTTCTATTTTTATCTTACTTTTAATTATTTTCTTGTACCTGAGTAGCTTTAGTAGTACTTTAATGGGATTTATGTATACCTTTTTATTATTCTTTTTGTTTTGGTTGGTATTGTAGAACCAAGTGAATTATTCCATGGATTAGATCATATTTCTAAATTCCTTACTCTGAATGCTTTGGCGTTATTATTGTCGACCATTCATCCTCCCGAGCTGCAATTATTGTGGCATACGTTGTTGAATACAGAGCTCATGCACCCATCATTTGAGATGCGTTCAGAGAGGTGGATGAGTGTCCGTCTGTCTGTTTGTGAGCAGCAGCGAGTGCCTGGGAGGCAGGTTACACAAGAGCAAGTGGGCGTTCTCTTCGCCCAACATTTATAATCAAAGTGTTACAGTTTACATTTGCATTTGCATTGAGCGGAGGGACGTCGAATGCTAAAGGTGAAATTTTGAAAAACACAGATTTCTTTTTACCCTTTTTTTTTTTTACCCTCCACAGATGGAACGCAGGAAAGGAGTGGGTGGCTGGGAGGATGATGACTAGATGAACTACTGTATGAGAGGCCTACCAGTGCAGCTCATCATCATGGCCCGGGGGCGTCCTCCCTCCTGTGGCCTCTCTACCTCCATCCGGGGGGTCTCGCAGAGCCGCTGAAGCCCAGCAGAAGAGCAAGTGAGTGGGCTGGCAAGGATAAAGCAGCTCCCTGATGGCTACCAGCACCTCTGGAGCTAACGGCGTGGTGGAGAAATCAATACGGAGAAAGAAGAGAGAGCCTCAGCAGCCCTGGGTGGGGTTTCCCCGTGTTCGTCTGTGGCCTCGGGGGCTCGCAGGCCTCCAAAGGACAGGCCCCGCTCGCCCCTCCCCGGCCCAAGCCTCCCCAGCCTGGGCCGGGCCGGGGACCCCTACCCCACACTGGCTGTGTGTGGTTCTGCCGGAGGGGCTCTCTCCCAAAACAATAGCCCTCAACGCCCAGAATGCACAAACAACCACCAAGAGGGATATCCCCTTTCTCTTGACTTTTTTTGTTTTGCTTGCGTCTTTCATGAGATTGACGTACCCCTTCGCAACGTCTGCCTCCGGCTGTTTAAAAAAAACAAAAACAAAAAAGGCGTTTTGGGAATTCTCCTTTTGGCAAAGATCTTCATCCTCAAACGCATCCTTTTGTTAATTCCCCAACCTTTTTTTCTTTCACATTTGACAAAGAGACAGTAAGGTCTTCATTATTTTCTACCCTGCACCGGTGTGGTTTATCACAGCCCAGGTGTTTGACGAACCCAGAAACCCTGACACATTTGGCACAAACTGCAGAGGCAGCCATTGTGCACTCCCCAACTTTAAGCACACTCAGTGAAAAGCAAAGCCGGCAGGAGCAGAAGACCCCCTTTCCCACTGCAGCGATCCCAGCCTCTGACTCCAGAGGGATGGAACCAAATGAGACCGTCTTTGCACCTAACATGGCAAGTACCTTTCTTACTTTTGTAAAAATCCGTAGTTAATTTCACTCTGAAGAGTGTACTTTCTTATTCCAAATAGTGTACACCAGTGGTTCTCATAGTGGGGTTTGTGACCCCCAGAAGGTACAGTTTAACCACTTTAACGCTATTTTATGCTAAAACAAATAGCTGATCTTCAAGCTCACTAAATGTACCACGATGCGTTGCCAGCTTGTCAGCTATTTAAAAATCAAACCAAGTTTGAAGTGAGCAGTGGATGTGAGCAGTTCATTTTGTTGGTGTGTGTGTGTGTGTGTGTGTGTGTGTGTGTGTGTGTGTGTGTGTGTGTGTGTGTGTGTGTGTGTGTGTGTGTGCGCGCGCGCAACAGTGCCACTTGGTCAACCAGGGGTATTGCAGCTCATGCTACAAAGTTATAACAAACTAACATACACACAGTCACGCATAGGAGATGGTGTGACCACCGCTCAAAAACAGATATATATTAAAAAAGAAAACATTTATAGTCTTGAAATAATTTAAAAAAAAGGGTGGAATTTGGAACATTTTAACAAAAGCAAATCTTCTCTTATGGGGGTCCCTGGTACAAAATCTTTTAGATAGGGTTCCGGTAGTCAAACACAACATTTGGTATCCTTGACATGAAAATGTTTGAGAACCAGAAACACTGGTATACACCCTCTTTTAGAGTCAAAACAATGGCAATACTTCTTTTTAGCTGATGTAGTATTGAGTATGACTAGCATATTGGCACTATCTGCTTTGGCTCTGAGACAAAATTGTTATTTCATTTCATAGTCTCAAACACAGAGTGTCAGAACTGATAGCAAACAGCAGTAGTAGAAATTCAGACAAACAGACAGACAGAACCAACTATAGACACAGGTGGAACTCAAATTAACAATCACAGGGCAGGTGAGATGACAGACAACAGCAACAAAGACAACAGGAAACACTATTACTTAAAAGGGAACACCACACAAAACAATGTCTCTACAAAATAAAAGAGACAGATGCCGACAGATTTACCTTAACAGAGGAACAACTATACGGACATCGACAGTGGTTGCGGGTTAAAAAACATTAAAGTTCAAAGGTAGAACACGACACCTATAGTCAGACAACCCATGTAGTGCATTGTGATTGTGATGACTGATGAGTCACACCTGCTTTCATTGTAGGGGCGGCATGCAGCGAGTGACAGGTCCATATATTGCAGAACGGTAGAGTTGTTGTTAATGACCTGAAGAAGATCCACAAGGATTGGAACGGCTCTTTGTCACGATTTGTAAAACTGGCGAACCCTAAAGCAGAACACAAACGCAAAGTCCAAATCCAGGCGTGTTTATTAAAAAACAAAGGAGGGTAAAAAGCGGGAGTTGGTGGCGTGGTTGGAGCAAGCTGGCATCAAGGCAGACGAGTATGATCGTTTGTGACGGCGGTGGGTGGACCAGGGTTTATCAGAGCCTTGTATTAGATAGTTCTGCCAATGCGGGGTCAGAAACAACGCCGTCACGTGGTTTACGTAACTAGAAAATGTCCCTTTTCCCTTATAGACTCCAGTGCATTCTGTACACATCTGGTTCACAGCTTTGTCACTATTCAATAGATGTAGAAGACCTGGCCCATGAAGTGAACGGAGTTGGCACGACTCTCCAATAGAGGGCTCTGGGGTTTATGTACTGTGGTGGATGATGAGCTGATGGCAGGCAGGTGAGGCAGACAACAGGGAACTGGGAACAGGTGTGCCAAGCAAGCTGGCACACGCCCAATCACCCATTCACAAAGACACTGACAGAGACAGAGACTGTGACTTGAAATCTTTTACTTTGTTCTACTTTTAATTAACTAATAACTAGCACAACCGCCGTGGTTGTACTTGGTCTATCTGCTTTTGTATTGAGACATGTTGTTGGATAGACCACTACTGTCTGACAGGTGGTATTGCATGAAGCTCAAAATGCAATATATCCTCCATCTTCCAAAGGGACTTTAATTCCGTTCAATAGAAATGTTGCGGGAGGACCAGGCGGGGTAGGACATGAAAGTTAAGGATTGTGGCTTTAAAACACGTTGACAACCTTCAAGCTTCAGTCAGCTAATGAAGTAGAGCAGTGGTTCTCAAAGTGGGGTCCATGGACCAAACCTACCCTTATGGGTCTATAAGGGTCCATTTGGTTCCATTTGTACACTCTCAGAGTTATGTGGGTCCTTGTAATTGAAAAGGTTTGAGAACGACTTAGATCATTGCTAATACTGGAGACGCTGGGCTTGATCGATTGATTGATTGATTGATTGATTGATTGATTGAATAATGTATTAACGTGTTTGTTAACAGTACAGGTCAAAGGTTATGCTAAAAGGATAACATAACACCCATGGGGCTTGTGTCCATTGTGGTCCATTGTACTCTATCAGTAATATACAATACAATACAATACAATACAATACAATACAATACATATGGGTAGAAAGCTCAGTAGCATCAAAAGGTATATTAACAGAGAAAGGAGGGGGTGGGGCTACCTGAGAGCAGAATGCCACCTCGTCTCCATACATCATACACAATAGAAATGTCAGAGAAATCTGTGTGTGCGTACGTGCATGCATGGATGTGTGTGTGTGTGTGTGTGTGTGTGTGTGTGCGCGCACGCTGCGCGCGGGCGGATGTGTTTGCATGCACGCGCATAAGCGCATTGGTTTAGAAAGCGCTCGTGGGCCAGATGCGGCAGTGGTGCTCCGGTGTACCCAGGCTGCCTTGTGTCGTCACAGCAATGCAGCATGGTTGTTTACATCCAGATGGGCACCGTTTCAGACAAAATGGCCGCCCACCCCAGCCCCTCTCTTTGCCAAAGATGGCGGGTGCGTCTCTGCCGTGTGCCATCTGTGCGTCCGTCCAGTCCGCTGGCGGGTTGTCGTATGCAAATCTCGGGGCTAATGGCATTTGCATAACCACTTCATTTGTCTGTTTTCGGAGCCGACGCCGCTAATTGCTCCGGCGAACGAATGCGGCGTTCGCGGCGAATGAAAGCGCTGTTTATTGTACGTATGATACGTAGATTGTGCTCTCTGTTTTTTTCTCCTTCTCTCTCCTGGGGTAATGTGTGTATTTGCACTGTGAGATCATAGGAGTTTCTGATATGTGTTGGCTGTGTGTGAGATAAAAGAGGCTGGCACTATACCGTACCATATGGGACGCGCGTGTGTGTGTGTGTCTGGTTAATTCCCTTGTATGCAAATGCGCCGCTGTACAGAAGATTAAGCACGTTGTCTACATGCATGTCTGACATGCAGCAGACACACACGATGCACGGCGAGGGAAACATTAAGCTAACGCTCAGCTGATTCTCAGCCTTTTTCACATCAAGGACACCCAGTTTGATATACGTTGGTACACGCGTACTAAACCCTGTTCATGCATTTGTTTAAAATTCCTACGATCCCAATTTACACTATAAAATCCTGTGTTAATTTAACTCTTTGAATGTGTACAAACGGAACCAAATCCTTACGGAACCAAACCCTTACGGGTCCATTTGGTTCCTTTTGTACACTCTCAGAGAGAAGTTACAGAACCGTAAGGGTCCATTTGTACGTCTGGTGGTCCGCGGCCCTGGCGTTGTGAAACGGTGAGCTAACAGGCACAGACATGCACACACACACACACACACACACACACACACACACACACACACACACACACACACACACACACACACACACACACATGCAGATTGTAATTAAGAAGGGGCTCAACAGGACCGATGAAGTCCAGACATTTGCAGACCATAATAGTCTCATTATTATGCACATGGGCTGTCTGGTTACCATGGCATTGACCATGGGGGGGGGGGTAATTTTGTTACAACAGGCTGTGGCATATGGGACAAGGTGTAATGATAGGATCGTGGTGAAAGAAGAAAGAAGTACTATTTTTTTTTATGTTTTTTAAGTAGCAATACCACAATATGAAATTTACAAGTAAAAGGCATGTATTCAAGGTTTGCTATTGGCTATTTTCAGCTGATATAACATAGGGGTTTGTAATTATAATGTAAATCAAAGCAAAGATGTCAAATAGCCTACCGGTAATCGTGGTGGAGTAAAAAGTACAATATTTGCTTCTGATATGTAGTGGAGCAGAAGTATGTACTTAAATAAAAGTAATTTAGTTACTATCCGCCCCTGTGTACGATGGAACTGTTTAAAACAGCACATCATCAGTATTTTCCAGTGTTCTCCAGATAGGAGGGAAATAAAGAGGAGTTTCATTTTGAACCTTTGAATAACAACTTGCTTATCTGGTAAAAGGCACACTATCCCTGATCTAATAACTTGGCATAGCAGTCAAACTATTGTTGTCAGCAGTTGTTTTATATAGTCAGAGAATTAAGGTTGCAACGGAAATGCGGATCTCGCATTCTTGCCCCCCCCCCCCCCCGCCACCCAAAAAGAAGTCTGCAGAGTATCGTTTCGTGGCCCAATTCGATCGAGCGCCTCCGTTTCGGGGGCACCACCAGATTTATTCAGTGTGAACGGTGTGAGCGAGTGGGTGGGG
>NC_137814.1:13492431-13539893 GCF_963921795.1 Nannobrachium achirus
GATCCAAATCTCAGCGCTAAGATCGGCCCACATGTTCCGTTGGGATATAGCGGAGCAATAGTGACAACGCTTAACTCAGTGCTGCCAAAGGCTTTCACTGCCTACCAGGGACGTGCTGGCCATTGGGAAAAGCGGAACAACTCCCGAACGGCCGGTTCATTCCAGGCTGGTCCAGGCCGGCCATTAGGAAAAAAATTCTAAATAAAATGTCGGCCTTCGTTCCATTTTGGGGTCTGGGCGGCCAACAAAGTAAATCGTCACTGTCGGGCAGAAACCTCGTATCTCCAAGTTTCAATTTGATTATTTTTTTCGCAAAAGCAAAGCCCTGCTTCATCATACAAGGCCGTCGCACAAAAGTAGTGAAAACAGCAGATCTACAAGCACACAACGCCTCGCGGTGCGAGGCGTTGTGTGCTTGTAGATAGGCTGTTTTCACTAGTTTAAATTCATTTTAAAATGATAAATACAAAACAAACGGTTTTGGACATACAAGGTTTCCAAATATAACTCATGTATTTGGCCCACTGCTTGTCACTTGTCATGATCTGAAATGGCAAAGTAGCAGCAGCGCTATATAGAGCGAGATCTCTCTCTATAGCGCGCAATGAGGGCCTCTCCAACTCTTTTTCCCAGGCTGAATCAGGGGCCCAGCATGTCCCTGCTTCCTACGAGGAAGACCATGACTTATGAACGATTAAACAAAACGTATAAAACACTGTTTGGCCCGTATGTATAAGAACTTAGGCATTTGCTCTGTGTCATTCCCCTACTCTCGTTCCACATGTCCTGTGTCCCTCTCCATTGTCCCCTATGACGGCTATTTCACTGACTGGGGCCATAATTGATTCCCTCCTTTTTTGTCTCTGTACACCAAATCACCAATCACCAAATAGCTGATCTCTCTTGTAGATCAGCAAATTTTGCCAAATGTTTGCCATTTAAATCTAGCAGAAGTAAAACAAATCTCAGATTATAATCTCATCTGATTTTAATTTGCAAATTTAAGGCCCACTTACTGTTCTTCTCTGAAACGTTGACCAGTGGTCTCACAGTTCGAACCAAGTAAATGCAGCTAAAATGGTGGTTACATCATAGGTGAGAGAGGAGAGAGAGAGAGAGAGAGAGAGAGAGAGAGAGAGAGAGAGAGAGAGAGAGAGAGAGAGAGAGAGAGAGGGGAGAGTGAAGGTCAAGTTCAACAGCAAAACATTTCTCCATAGTTAGGTGGAGAAGTAAGGGAGATATGAGAAAAAAATGGATGGATGGCTGATAGAGTGGAGATAGAAGAGGAGTAACTTAGAAAGCATATTATGTAGACAGATGCTAGGTTCATTTGTTGGGTCAATAATAAACGTAATAATAATGAACTTTATTTGTATAGCACCTTTCATGAATGCTTTACCAGAGCAGAAATGAAGCACAAGTGCTTAACAGAAAAAGTACACATGATTAACAATAAAGTAGAGAGAAGAAAAGTACAAACATAAAAACAACATTAAAAACATTTAAAACATTCATAAAGACTCATACCATAAAAACAAAACATTTTCAGAACAGTGCGGACATGAATAACAGCACAGGGATTTAAAAATCATCTAAAAGAAAGAGAATAAATAGGTCTTGAGCTGTGCTTTAAAGCTATCCACATGAGGCTGCCTGTCTTAGGTGTAATGGAAAAGTTACACTGTTCAGACTGATATTGGTTTACCTATGATCCTAGATGACTATTTTGTTGCATTTGATGTATTACCTCGCGATTACCCTTGCTTACTGTTAATTCAATTGTAATCGGAGAGGAGAGGAGAGGAGAGGAGAGGAGAGGAGAGGAGAGGAGAGGAGAGGAAAGGGAAGGAGAGGAGAGGAGAGGAGAGGAGAGGAGAGGAGAGGAGAGGAGAGGAGAAATAGGTTTGTAAATGCGGGACTGTGGTTTAGCCAGCTAGAGCTCGCCTGCTGGGTTCGCCTGCTGCCTCAGAGATTGTACAACTGTCACTCAGGATGCAGGCAGACAAGCCAGACAGACATGATTTCCTCACATTACCCCAGGACCACTGGGCCTGTCTACCCGCCCTGCCCTCCTCCCTCACCACTCTGCATTTTTGACTCCCATTTCCATGAGAGCCGTAAACCAACTTTCAACCTTGCATTGCTATTTTGGGTCGTAGTTGGCGAACGCTCAGCAAAAACATGTTTTTAATATCGTCGTTGACGGGTGGAAACCTTGTATGACCAAAACCGTTCGTTTTGTATTTATCATGAACTAAACTAGTGAAAACAGCCGATCTACAAGCACACAACGCCTCGCAGCCCTCGGCCTCGCAGCCTCGGCCTTGTATGATGAAGCAGGGCTTTACTTTGTGAGAGAAAAAAAAAAGCATACAAATTTGAAACTTGGAGAAACGAGGTTTCTGCCCGACAGTGACGATATAGTAATATTTTTTCCCAACAATTTCCATTTTCTTACCAGCTTGCAAAGCTGGACTACAGATAGACAGCCGATTACGTCATCCAGCATGCTGAAATCTCCTGAATCTTTCAGCGGTGCTCCTGGAGCAGCAAAAAAACGATGGGAAAAACAAAAATTACCGGGGCTTAAGTAAAGTGAAGAGTGGCCTACATCTGGCCTAGATATGGCCTACATCTTGGCTCAAAGTTTGTTGTACTCCCTGCGTCCCATTGGCCCAGCTTCGCTGGACGTGCTGTGATTGTGGCTAGTGGGACGCTTGATGAAATTAACTCATAAATAGCACTGCTTACTTCACACTAAGGTGTTCACACTATATGGCTAAAAAGGAGGACTATTTATATATAAAGACGGAATTCAGTTCCGAGTGGATTCCACAAGGCCACTAAACTACTCCACAAGGCTAGTCCATAAAAGGTGTCATTTCTTGTTTTTTCCAAAGAGCTTGTGAGATTTTAGTTTTGCAATTATCTGCAATTTCCAACTATACTCGTTATATGATGATGTATAGGGCTTAACTGGTTAAATGCAAATGCAATGTATGTTCCTCAAGCTATTTCTCCCCCGACACACACACACACACACACACACACACGCACACGCACACGCACACGCATACACACACACACACACACACGCACAATCACGCACACGCACACGCACACGCACGCACACACATGCACACACATGCACAAACACACACATCTTTCTTTCTCTCCCTCTCTTGTCTCGGGGTGTTGTGTTGATTAAGTGAGTCAGCTCATGGTCTAGCTCTCCCCTCTCCTCTCATGGTGGGGCTGGGTTGGTTGCCTCTCCGTAGGAGGCACACAGTGTTTGGGCTGCGCGTTCCCCTGTTTTACCAGTATAATCCCTTACACCGGGACAATGCCTTGAACCACATGGATTCTATTAGTCCCCCAGTGAGACACAGGGTCTCTTCTCCATAAACCATTTACGAGCCTGTCCCCCCGTTTCAGCACCCGTACAGAGCTTCTACAGCCATGCTGCTACCATCCTTGTTTTGTGTTGTGTTGTAGTGGTTCTACTTTGTGTTTTGAGCACGAAAATGCTTTTGGTTTTATATAAGGACATTTCCCACTGGTGCCTTGGCGTTTAAATGTAAACTCAGTGATTCCCAGACACGTGGGCCTGCCGGGCACACATGGTGGTCTGTGAGGATATTGCAAGTAGCAATACTATTGAAAAAAAAAAAAGAATTGACAAATGTGTTTTCACTGTGATACAGACAAATAGCAACTTCAATGTATACTACGTTGGTTGTTCCATCCATCCAAGCCAGACCACAATCAATTGATTGATCATTAAAGGGTTACAGTTTATACAGGGCACATGCAAATATCATTATTAGTATTGTGTTGAAGACCACCCACTATGTTATGCAGTGAATGTTCCATTTGCACTGGTTAGTTCTTTTATTATCTGAATGTGTGTGCTGTACCACTCCTGCAGTATAGACGAATATAGCAGATATAAAAGCTCACAACACATTGTGATGCCACTGTATACTTGCAATGTACCGTATTTTCAAAATACATTGTATTCAAAACAGTTTTTCAGTCAACAATTGTGTTGTTGGGTTGTGCCGAAGATGTCTGATTATTATGTTATCATGATTGATTATATGTGACGTTATTAGAGTAGATTATGTGTTCATTGATTATATTAATATCTAGTTATTTATGATACATGAGCTTGTAAGAGTCAAGATGTCTTCACTCTAGGCCTGAATAGCTATTATTTTGGTAAAGCTTATCTTGTTATGGTTCAGCTTGTCCTTTGCGTAGAGTATAACTGTGATGCCTGAATTGTGCTTCCTTGCAGAACTACCTTACCACTGACATGTGTTAAATGTACTTCTGACCATGATATCATGTTACATAAATCATAACCACCGCCACCTAGTACAGTAGTACATTGTCTTATCTCCTCATTGTCTCATTGATTATTGATTGATCAGTATACCTCCTCCTAACCTCTTCTATTTGTATATACCATTTATTTTTTGCATTGTGTTTTTTTTCTCTTGTTATCTCTGCATAGTACTGTGTTCTATCTGTCTGTCATTCAATGTTATATGTTATCTCAATTTCTTGTCTAGGCTTACTTGAGCTTATCCTTTTAGTTGACCTTGTGAACTGTACTGTCATAAAACTGTACCTTTTTCTATGCAAACATCTAATACATTCTTCTATCAATCAATCAATCAATCAATCAATACTGCAGTTTCCTTGTGCAGTAGATCCCATACTTTCCAATGAAGTGTTTTCTGATACTTACAAGTCACTTGAAATGTCCAGATGAAATGGCATTTTGAGAGTATCTACGCAGGAGAATTCCTTATCTCTGAAAGTGTACACTGTCACTGAGTTAAAATGGCTAAATTAACACTAGTATTTACTGTGTGATGACGGTATCATGACGTATTTCTGTGCAAAACAGGAAAGAGAGGCGGGACATAATGATGAGAGAAAATTGATTTGAAAGATTGAAAAGTAGTGTCATAACAAACACGGAGAATTAAATTACGTTGAAGATTGATTGACGGGTGGATGCTGGCGTGAAATTGGTTGAAATTAGTTTGATTCAATTATATCTAAGCTCATGTTATATTTAGTTTTACAGATACAAACTATTTTTGGATTTTTTCATAAAAAATATAAATGTATTATTATTATTTTGGCAAATATAGTTAAATCCAGTATAGGTGCACAAGAAGGGATGTGATCTAAAAGGGTTAAAATGGCATTTTTCATTTCATCTCCACTTTAATAGTTAGCTTATAGTGTTAAATTGAGATAAAGACTCTAACTCTCTCCTTGATTTAAATAGCTATATGTGAGAAAAATAGCCTACTAATATAAAATGATATCTTAAAAATGAATATTTGCCTCTTTGTGCTGTTATGGTGTTTATAGATTATCATCAAATCCATTGGCCATGGATAAAGGTGAAAGAGAAGCTGAGTGAAAAAATGCATTAACACAGCATAAGTTAACATTAATGGACCCTTATGGGTCAAATCTTATTCTCCCAGAGTTACATTAATAGATGGTATTTTACTTTGCAGTAGTTTGGACCTATACATATAGGAGTACAAGTAAACACGTGAAATAAAACAAATAAATTGCGGCAATAATTGCTCTACAGTGCGACACGCTGAGACGTGCTGTGAGCTTATCGATCGGCTATTATCACTATCCGTTGTCCAACGAAGTATATAGGGCTTAAGTGGTTAACCTGGCAAATATTTCTCCTCGTGCTCAGTAAAAGCCTGAGGGGCCCTATAGCGCTCTCTCTCTCTCTCTCTGTATGTCTCTTTCTCTCTCTCTCTCTCTGTCTGTGTGTGTGAATGTGTGTCTACATTTCTCTGTCTCCTCCACCTCAAGTCCAAAGCCAAGGGTCACTGCTCTCAGCTCCATCCTCAGTAGAGACAAGTGCATTGCAGCCCATATCCCCTCCCCATCACCACCACCACCAGGGGCGTCACAAGGGGGGGAGGGGGGGAAGTGGGACTGAGTTACTAGGGGCCCAAGGTGGGGGGGGCCTTAATTATTCTATACTTTAGCTATTGATAAATAGCAGATATACAAGCTATATTGTAGATCTGCTATTTTTGAAAAGTCGTGAAAATGTGTGCAAATCTTTTATATGTATTTTTAAGCGAACATTTGTAACTCAAATTTTGCTTCTGGGGGGTCCCTGGAACAAAATATTTTGAGATGGGGGTCCGTGGATACATATCATTTTGGGGGCTCTTCGCATGAAAAAGTTTGAGCACCACTGACTTAGAAATATAGGTTTTTCAAAAAACTGTGAGCTTGTATATCTGCTATTTTTCAATAGGGCCCAGAATTTGAGCACCACTGACTTAGAAATATAGGTTTTTCAAAAAACTGTGAGCTTGTATATCTGCTATTTTTCAATAGGGCCCAGAATTTGGTGTGACACCCTTGCATATCCCCTCCCCACCACCACCACCCTCCCTCATACACAAATACACCTCTCTCTCTCTCTCTCTCTCTCTCTCTCTCTCTCTCTCCCCCCCCCCCCCCCCCCCCCCACATCCCCTAATGCAGCTCTTTTCTTTCTGGCTGGGGTTGGAGGACGGCCCTGAACCAACATTGTCCCCCAGGCCGCCCGCCTCTAGTGGGGGGGAGCCCCCCATTGTGTGTGCAGGAATGGGGGGCTATAACACCCATGTCTGAGCCCTCTCAATGGGGGCATTGTGTCTGAATCTTCCTCCCATCTCGCCCCGTATCACCCCCTACCCCCCACCCCGCACAGGCCAAGCCGTGGTACCCTCTCACCCTAACCCCCTTGTCCCCCCCCCCCCCCCCCCACACACCACCCCCTTGTTTTACAAAACAAGCACATGACCGCAAACCTCAAATTCTACAAGCGGCGATCTCTCAACCGTCCAGCCCCCACGTTGAACCTCAATCCATTTTGAATCTGTGATTTTCATTCCCCCCCCCCCCCATCTCCTTTTATCAGACTTTTTTTTTTCTTCTCCCTTTTTATAATCGCTAAGCTCTCTGGTCGTTCTGATTTGGACAGGAATAGCCGTGTGGTTCTAGAGACGGAGGCCCCAGCTTATTCTTTAAGTGCGTACTAAGTCACACATGAGGAAAGGTCCCCTATTAACATAATAACAGCACTCGGAACACGGCCAGAATATTTTAAGATACAGCCTATTACTACTGTGGACGGAGCGCTGAGATCGCTTTAAGTCTCGTAACATTTGCTCAACAACAATTATGTGTGATATTTATGGAATTAAAACAGCGGGATCTGTTCATGTACTGTATGCTGTTAAAGAAATAGACATATTGGAGATCTACTGTACAATATACAATGAACGCTTCTGTGAACAAAGGTTTAAACAATAAAAGTGTTTCATACAACTGCAACTCAATGTCCAAAACCCTCAATGTAGGGGGAAATCTCAATATTTCTACGTTTCATTAGTTCGACTAAGGGTTAGGGTTAGGTTTAGGCACAGTTTTACTGAGGTTAGGGTTAGGGTTTGAGTTTGGTTTAGGCATAGTGGTTAACATTCACCAGGTTAACATTCACCAGGTTAGCATTCACCAGCGTCGGCAGGTTAGCATTTCACCAGGTTAGCATTCACCAGCGTCAAACTAATGGGACACCGAACAAATACTACGTCGCAATATAATTGGAACAGATTATTACTGGGGATATGTTGCAAATTATACGTATGCTGATATTTATATCTATTAATGGTTTATACATTATGTTAACCTTGAGTCCAAGTGCACATGGCCAGGCCAGACCTACTTTCTATTCCTTCTATTTTTATCTTACTTTTAATTCTTTTCTTGTACCTGAATAACAGTAGCTTTAGTAGTACTTTAATGGCATTTATGTATACCTTTTTATTATTCTTTTTGTTTTGGTTGGTATTGTAGAACCAAGTGAATTATTCCATGGATTAGATCATATTTCTAAATTCCTTACTCTGAATGCTTTGGCGTTATTATTGTCGACCATTCATCCTCCCGAGCTGCAATTATTGTGGCATACGTTGCTGAATACAGAGCTCATGCACCCATCATTTGAGATGCGTTCAGAGAGGTGGATGAGTGTCCGTCTGTCTGTTTGTGAGCAGCAGCGAGTGCCTGGGAGGCAGGTTACACAAGAGCAAGTTGGCGTTCTGTTCGCCCAACATTTATAATCAAAGTGTTACAGTTTACATTTGCATTTGCATTGAGCGGAGGGACGTTGAATGCTAAAGGTGAAATTTTGAAAACCACAGATTTCTTTTTACCCTTTTTTTTTTTTACCCTCCACAGATGGAACGCAGGAAAGGAGTGGGTGGCTGGGAGGATGATGACTAGATGAACTACTGTATGAGAGGCCTACCAGTGCAGCTCATCATCATGGCCCGGGGGCGTCCTCCCTCCTGTGGCCTCTCTACCTCCATCCGGGGGGTCTCGCAGAGCCGCTGAAGCCCAGGCAGAAGAGCAAGTGAGTGGGCTGGCAAGGATAAAGCAGCTCCCTGATGGCTACCAGCACCTCTGGAGCTAACGGCGTGGTGGAGAAATCAATACGGAGAAAGAAGAGAGAGCCTCAGCAGCCCTGGGTGGGGTTTCCCCGTGTTCGTCTGTGGCCTCGGGGGCTCGCAGGCCTCCAAAGGACAGGCCCCGCTCGCCCCTCCCCGGCCCAAGCCTCCCCAGCCTGGGCCGGGCCGGGGACCCCTACCCCACACTGGCTGTGTGTGGTTCTGCCGGAGGGGCTCTCTCCCAAAACAATAGCCCTCAACGCCCAGAATACACAAACAACCACCAAGAGGGATATCCCCTTTCTCTTGACTTTTTTTGTTTTGCTTGCGTCTTTCATGAGATTGACGTACCCCTTCGCAACGTCTGCCTCCGGCTGTTTAAAAAAACAAAAAACAAAAAAGGCGTTTTGGGAATTCTCCTTTTGGCAAAGATCTTCATCCTCAAACGCATCCTTTTGTTAATTCCCCAACCTTTTTTTCTTTCACATTTGACAAAGAGACAGTAAGGTCTTCATTATTTTCTACCCTGCGCCGGTGTGGTTTATCACAGCCCAGGTGTTTGACGAACCCAGAAACCCTGACACATTTGGCACAAACTGCAGAGGCAGCCATTGTGCACTCCCCAACTTTAAGCACACTCAGTGAAAAGCAAAGCCGGCAGGAGCAGAAGACCCCCTTTCCCACTGCAGCGATCCCAGCCTCTGACTCCAGAGGGGATGGAACCAAATGAGACCGTCTTTGCACCTAACATGGCAAGTACCTTTCTTACTTTTGTAAAAATCCGTAGTTAATTTCACTCTGAAGAGTGTACTTTCCTATTCCAAATAGTGTACACCAGTGGTTCTCATAGTGGGGTTTGTGGACCCCCAGGAGGTACAGTTTAATAACCACTTTAACCCTATTTTATGCTAAAACAAATAGCTGATCTTCAAGCTCACAAAAATGCATTGCCAGCTTGTCAGCTATTTAAAAATCAAACCAAGTTTGAAGTGAGCAGTGGATGTGAGCAGTTCATTTTGTTGCTGTGTGTGTGTGTGTGTGTGTGTGTGTGTGTGTGTGTGTGTGTGTGTGTGTGTGTGTGTGTGTGTGTGTGTGTGTGTGTGTGTGTGTGTGTGTGTGTGAACAAAAAACAGAATATATATTAAAAAATAAAACATTTATAGTCTTGAAATAATTTAAAAAAAGGTGGAATTTGGAACATTTTAACAAAAGCAAATCTTCTCTTATGCAGGTCTTTTTAGATAGGGTTCCGGTAGTCAAACACAACATTTGGTATCCTTGACATGAAAATGTTTGAGAAGTTGAACCAGAAACACTGGTATACACCCTCTTTTAGAGTCAAAACAATGGCAATACTTTTTTTTAGCTGATGTAGTATTGAGTATGACTAGCATATTGGCACTCTGCTTTGGCTCTGAGACAAAGTTGTTATTTCATTTCATAGTCTCAAAACACAGAGTGGCAGAACTGATAGCAAACAGCAGTAGTAGAAATTCAGACAAACAGACAGACAGACAGACAGACAGACAGACAGACAGACAGACAGACAGACAGACAGACAATTAAATTCACACAGAACCAACTATAGACACAGGTGGAACTCAAATTAACAATCACAGGGCAGGTGAGATGACAGACAACAGCAACAAAGACAACAGGAAGCACTAGGAACATTACTTAAAGGGGAACACCACACAAAACAATGTCTCTACAAAATAAAAGAGACAGATGCCGACACATTTACCTTAACAGAGGAACAACTATACGCACCTCGACAGTGGGTTGCGGGTTAAAAAACATTAAAGTTCAAAGGTAGAACACGACACCTATAGTCAGACAACCCATGTAGTGCATTGTGATTGTGATGACTGATGAGTCACACCTGCTTTCATTGTAGGGGCGGCACGCAGCGAGTGACAGGTCCATATATTGCAGAACGGTAGAGTTGTTGTTAATGACCTGAAGAAGATCCACAAAGGATTGGAACGGCTCTTTGTCACGATTTGTAAAACTGGCGAACCCAAAAGCAGAACACAAACGCAAAGTCCAAATCCAGGCGTGTTTATTAAAAAAAACAAAGGAGGGTAAAAAGCGGGAGTTGGTGGCGTGGTTGGAGCAAGCGGTGGGTGGACCAGGGTTTATCAGAGCCTTGTATTAGATAGTTCTGCCAATGCGGGGTCAGAAACAACGCCGGTCACGTGGTTTTACGTAACTCGAAAATGTCCCTTTTCCCTTATAGACTCCAGTGCATTCTGTAAACATCTGGTTCACGCTTTGTCACTATTCAATAGATGTGTATGTAGAAGACCTGGCCCATGAAGTGAACGGAGTTGGCACGACTCTCCAATAGAGGGCTCTGGGGTTTATGTACTGTGGTGGAGGATGATGAGCTGATGGCAGGCAGGTGAGGCAGACGAGGGAACTGGGAACAGGTGTGCCAAGCAAGCTGGCACACGCCCAATCACCCATTCACAAAGACACTGACAGAGACAGAGACTGTGACTTGAAATCTTTTACTTTGTTCTACTTTTAATTAACTAATAACTAGCACAACCGCCGTGGTTGTACTTGGTCTATCTGCTTTTGTATTGAGACATGTTGTTGGATAGGACCACTACTGTCTGACAGGTGGTATTGCATGAAGCTCAAAATGCAATATATCCTCCATCTTCCAAAGGGACTTTAATTCCGTCTTAACTCTTCAATAGAAATGTTGCAGGAGGACCAGGCGGGGTAGGACATGAAAGTTAAGGATTGTGGCTTTAAAACACGTTGACAACCTTCAAGCTTCAGTCAGCTAATGAAGTAGAGCAGTGGTTCTCAAAGTGGGGTCCATGGACCAAACCTACCCTTATGGGTCTATAAGGGTCCATTTGGTTCCATTTGTACACTCTCAGAGTTATGTGGGTCCTTGTAATTGAAAAAGTTTACTTAGATCATTGCTAATACTGGAGACGCTGGGCTTGATTGATTGATTGATTGATTGATTGATTGATTGATTGATTGATTGATTGAATAATGTATTAACGCGTTTGTTAACAGTACAGGTCAAAGGTTATGCTAAAAGGATAACATAACACCCATGGGGCTTGTGTCCATTGTGGTCCATTGTACTCTATCAGTAATATACAATACAATACAATACAATACAATACAATACAATACATATGGGTAGAAAGCTCAGTAGCATCAAAAGGTATATTAACAGAGAAAGGAGGGGTGGGGGCTACCTGAGAGCAGAATGCCACCTCGTCTCCATACATCATACACAATAGAAATGTCAGAGAAATATGTGTGTGCGTACGTGCATGCATGGATGCGTGTGTGTGTGTGTGTGTGTGTGTGTGTGTGTGTGTGTGTGTGTGTGCGTGCACGCGCGCGGGCGGATGTGTTTGCATGCACGCGCATAAGCGCATTGGTTTAGAAAGCGCTCGTGGGCCAGATGCGGCAGTGTGCTCCGGTGTACCCAGGCTGCCTCGTGTCGTCACAGCAATGCAGCATGGGTTGTTTACATCCAGATGGGCACCGTTTCAGACAAAATGGCCGCCCACCCCAGCCCCTCTCTTTGCCAAAGATGGCGGGTGCGTCTCTGCCGTGTGCCATCTGTGCGTCCGTCCAGTCCGCTGGCGGGTTGTCGTATGCAAATCTCGGGGCTAATGGCATTTGCATAACCACTTCATTTGTCTGTTTTCGGAGCCGACGCCGCTAATTGCTCCGGCGAACGAATGCGGCGTTCGCGGCGAATGAAAGCGCTGTTTATTGTACGTATGATACGTAGATTGTGCTCTCTGTTTTTTTCTCCTTCTCTCTCCTGGGGTAATGTGTGTATTTGCACTGTGAGATCATAGGAGTTTCTGATATGTGTTGGCTGTGTGTGAGATAAAAGAGGCTGGCACTATACCGTACCATATGGGACGCGCGTGTGTGTGTCTGGTTAATTCCCTTGTATGCAAATGCGCCGCTGTACAGAAGATTAAGCACGTTGTCTACATGCATGTCTGACATGCAGCAGACACACACGATGCACGGCGAGGGAAACATTAAGCTAACACTCAGCTGATTCTTAGCCTTTTTCACATCAAGGACACCCAGTTTGATATACGTTGGTACACGCGTACTAAACCCTGTTCATGCATTTGTTTAAAATTCCTACGATCCCAATTTACACTATAAAATCCTGTGTTAATTTAACTCTTTGAATGTCTACAAACGGAACCAAATCCTTACGGAACCAAACCCTTACGGGTCCATTTGGTTCCTTTTGTACACTCTCAGAGAGAAGTTACAGAACCGTAAGGGTCCATTTGTACGTCTGGTGGTCCGCGGCCCTGGCGTTGTGAAACGGTGAGCTAACAGGCACAGACATGCACACACACACACACACACACACACACACACACACACACACACACAGACATGCACACACACACACACACACACACACACACACACACACACACATGCACACACACACGCACACACACATGCAGATTGTAATTAAGAAGGGGCTCACAGGACCGATGAAGTCCAGACAGTTGCAGACCATAATAGTCTCATTATTATGCACATGGGCTGTCTGGTTACCATGGCATTGACCATGGGGGGGGGGGGGGGGGGGGGGTAATTTTGTTACAACAGGCTGTGGCATATGGGACAAGGTGTAATGATAGGATCGTGGTGAAAGAAGAAAGAAGTACTATTTTTTTTAATGTTTTTTAAGTAGCAATACCACAATATGAAATGGGTTCAGCATGTATTCAAGGTTTGCTATTGGCTATTTTCAGCTGATATAGCATGGGTTTGTAATTATAATGTAAATCAAAGCAAAGATGTTCAAATAGCCTAATCGTGGTGGAGTAAAAAGTACAATATTTGCAGTAGTGGAGCAGAAGTATGTACTTAAATAAAAGTACTTTAGTTACTATCCGCCCCTGCGTACGCTGGAGCTGTTTAAAACAGCACATCATCAGTATTTTCCAGTGTTCTCCAGATAGGAGGGAAATAAAGAGCAGTTTCATCCCCAGCATTTTGAACCTTTGAATAACAACTTGCTTATCTGGTAAAAGGCACACTATCCCTGATCTAATAACTTGGCATAGCAGTCAAACTATTGTTGTCAGCAGTTGTTTTATAGTCAGAGAATTAAGGTTGCAATGGAAATGCGGATCTCGCATTCTTGCCCCCCCGCCCCCAAAAAAAGAAGTCTGCAGAGTATCGTTTCGTGGCCCAATTCAATCGAGCGCCTCCGTTTCGGGGGCACCACCAGATTTATTCAGTGTGAACGGTAGTGAGCGAGTGGGTGGGGGGGGGGGGCAACGGTGCAGCGTTCGTATTTGCACGGCAGCTGCAGCGCTTGTACAGTTGGGTCGGTGTACTGTGGGGCAGCAAAATGGCGGTCACGCGAATCACAGGGTCTGTCTGGCCGGTCGTGGGAAGCGAATACGGGTGGGGGGGGGAGGGAGGAGGGTGGTGGGGGGGTGCGGTTAGGATTTTGGGGTGTCTGGCTTGTGATAGAGGGATGTGCAGTGCAGTCTAGACTGTAGGGGTAGTGGGGGCGGGGGGGTGTTTGGAGAGAGAAAGATGGGTGGAGGGGTTATTATTATTTGGGGTAAGGGGGGGGGGGGTGTCTGGTTTGAACAAGAACCAAACATTAATGAGGGACTGTGGGGTGGGGGGGGGGGGGGGGGGGTGCAGTCTGGGTTCACATTTAAGTGTGTGTGTGTGTCGGTAATTTGCATAGGCGCTGTGAAGAGGGTGCCCATATGCTCGGCAAAGAGGCACAAGCCAGTCACAGCGTTTCGTATGCATCGTGTGCATGTGTAGAAGGGCTCAAATTAAATCCCATCGCCTATGCATTTCCATTTCTCTATTTAAAGAGAGGCGCACACCGTCTCTATGAACCAGGCTGGATTTGCACAACCCCCCCGCCCCCCACACACACACACACACACACACATCGGGTTTCTCAACAACAACAGTCATACTGTACCCGAAGCCTCGTGTCTGTTGAACACCTCACTGCGTCTGCCCCGCCGCTGTCCAATGGGAGCGGTTGAAGACGTCTTCAGCCAATGAACATTGGGTGCAGAATCAGGAAGAGGAAGGGAAGGGAAGGAAGGGAAGGCGAGGAGGCAATGGTTGACCCTTTATGTGCCAGAGAGAGAGAGAGAGAGAGAGAGAGAGAGAGAGAGAGAGATGGAGGAACAAACACTCTAAGCGATGGAAGAGTGGAGAGAGGAGGGAGGGAGGGGTGCGGAGCGGAGCGGTGAAATGTGAGGGCGATGTTTGGAGCAGGCAAGACTCAAAACACACAGTTGCTCTGAAACCTTTTCATATCAAGGACCCCCACATCGATATGCATTTGGTTGCAGATCCCCTATTTGAAAGGATTGTGTGACAGGGACCCCCACAAGATAAGATGATGTCAACACTTTCGCTCTTGTGAGCTCTAAGATAGGCGATAAAACATGGCTTAACTGCTTGAACTGTGCCTACTTTTGCTGGGTGTCCCTGGACCCCACTTTGGGGATCAGCGCTCTAACAAGACGATAACATATCATTTCACCGATTTCCACAAGAGACAATTTTGTGGCCAAAAACATTGCATGCTTTATTGCCTACGTCTTAAATACTTTCGCCATGATGCCACATCATTTATGCTCTTCCTCACCAAGTGGAACAGTGGGCGGCGAGGGAATTAAAATCACATGAATCGTCTCCAGTCAGTCATTATCAAGTGCAAATAACTGTGGGGAGGGTTAGGCCTGGGGGGGGGGGGGGGGGGGGGGGTGCCAGGGTCTCCTGAAAGGAACCAAGTTGGCGATGGAGGGGCTTTTCACAGGGACAGAGAATAGCCAAGACGAGGCGGGTCTGGAGACAGAATGCTGATCTCCATATAATGTCCTGTTTATGCATGGTGATGGTGTAGTGATGGGTGATGATGGTGTGGAGGTCCGGGGCCGGAGCGTGGGAACACCGGGGGGACATTATGCAGAGTAGCCAGGCTCTGGCTAGACGCTGGCCAGCCCACCCCCTCATTGGCCTTGACCCCTGAACTCTAGGGTCCTGCTTTCACCTGCTGCTGCTGCTGCTGGAGCACTGTTTCCCAAAAAGTGGGTCGGGCCCATTTGTGGGTCGCAGACACATTTTTATGGGTCCCTTTATTTTTGGTTTCCTTCACTTTGTTTTTTCATTATTATTATTATTCAATATATTTTATATAAAAACATTCCCAAAAAATACTTTTTAATAAATAAATTCAATTTTTTTTTTTCAGTAATTTCATGAAGAAATGAAAGAAAAATCTAAGAAAGAAAATCTATGAAATTCCATAAATTGAAGCACAAATGTTTAACAAGTAGTGAAAGGAGCTTATCTACCAGCTACAAGCGAAGCGACGAGTTGTGACCTTGTTGTAGATCTGCTGTTTTCACTACTGGTCCTGGGCAAACGTTGAATCTCTCTTTTGGGTCATGAGCTAAAAAGTTTGGGAACCACTGCCCTAGAGTTCATGGGTCAAGGCCAATGAAGGGGTCGGCTGGGCCTGCGCGCACGTGTGTGTGTGTGTGTGTGTGTGTGTGTGTGTGTGTGTAGGGCCACTTGGTCTGTCTGGGTCTCCCAGTATGCTAATGAAGTTGCCGGGCTGTTTGATAAGCAGCGCTGTCTGTCTATTGTGTTTGCGTTGGGAGTTCAGACGGGTTCATCACGAGAGGAGAGGACTAGACCGTGTGTGTGTGTGTGTGTGTGTGTGTGTGTGTGTGTGTGTGTGTGTGTGTGTGTGTGTGTGTGTGTGTGGATGGAGAGTCCTACTACAGCCTCATCATCTGCAGCCATACCACACAGACAGACACTTAGATAGACAGAAAGACAGACAGACAGACAGACAGACAGACAGACAGACAGACAGACAGACAGACAGACAGACAGACAGACAGACAGACAGACAGACAGACAGACAGACAGATTGATAGTGGCACTGCAGTAGGCAACACAGATACTGGTAAGAGTAGAGAGATACGAAAAAAATGTATTGAGTTAATAATAACTAAAAATAACAGACAGATGGACAGACAGAGAGACAGGCAGAAAGATGGATGGACAGATAGACAGGCAGACAGACAGAAAGATGGATGGATGGACAGATAGACAGAGGCAGTGTTATATTGAAGTCCGTCCTCCCCGTCAGGGGCGTCACACCAAATTCTGGGCCCTGGGTACAAGGATTCACTGCGGGCCCCCCCAAGAATGTTATTGAAAAATAGCAGATATACAAACTCACAGCGCGGCACCGAGTGCCGCGCTGCGAGCTTGTAGATCTGCTATTTTTGAAAAAATCGTGAAAATGTGTGCAAGAAACCTATGTCAAGGACCCCCAAGATGATATGTATTTGGCCATGGACCCCGATCTCAAAATATTTAGTTCCAGGGACCCCCCCAGAAGCAAAATTTGAGTTAGGAATGTGTATATTCAAAGTTTTTCCACACATATTCACAACTTTTCAAAAATAGCAGATCTACAAGCTCGCAGCGCGGCACTCGGTGCCGCGCTGTGAGCTTGTATATCTGCTATTTTTCAATAGATAAAGTTACTAGGGCCCCGGCCTCCACCTTGGGCCCCAGTAACTCAGTCCCACACTTTCCTACCCCTTGTGTTGTGACGCCCCTGCTCCCCGTGCCGCACACACGTGACTGACTGCGCTGCCTGGAAGGCCCCGTCGTCCCTCGCCAAACCTCTCTGCTTGATGTGACATT
This sequence comes from Nannobrachium achirus, assembly GCF_963921795.1. Taxonomy (NCBI): domain Eukaryota; kingdom Metazoa; phylum Chordata; class Actinopteri; order Myctophiformes; family Myctophidae; genus Nannobrachium; species Nannobrachium achirus. The sequence goes on from NC_137814.1 coordinate 13,509,687, forward strand.
TGTTTCTGTGAGTGGCACATTGGTTCCTGGGCTCTCGATCCTCCAGTGTGGCGCGCCGTGCCGCCTTTGTTTCATGGGAGATTGACGGCAGCTTTGTAGCGAGGGACTCCACCGTTCCCACAGCGGAGGAGAAAACCATTACAGTAGACACAGCCAAATCCACAGTGTCAATTTAACTTTACCAGTGTGAAAAAGAAAAGAAGAAAAGAAAAAAAAAAGTGAAATGACAATGTACAGTACTGTGTAAGGGCTCAGAGGACGACACTAGGGCTGTGAATCTTCTGCTATCTCATGATTCCATTTCTGATTCTTGGGGGGGTCACAATCCGATACAAAAATAATAATAATTTAATTCGCAACGGTCATATTGTTGTCATCTGGACAACCAAGTGAAGCCTATTATTTCCGGCAGCTCAAACAAAAGAATATATAATACTAGAGATCTGTGGCTTGTGAAAATGATTGGCTTTGATGATTGGATACATACAGTGGTGTGTTCTAGACCTTTTTTGAGGGCATACTGTGCTATAATTAATCTATGATCCGCGGCTATTCGTGTGGCCAGGGCAGACGCCAGTGCATAATGCCTATCAGATACGCTATACTTTGAAAGGTTCACGAGGGCAGACGCTATTCATATTTCTATTTCCGACAGCAGACGTACGCGGTATACGTGTGTTACAGGTAGAACACAGCACTGGATACATGAGAATGTTTACTGTGCTTAAAGGAGTAGTTCACCACTTTTCAACCTGTCTTCATAATAGGTCCTCACTAATGTTCATGATAAAATATCATAATTTTTTTCTACTCAGTCCAGAGAGCTGTGGAAGTTCAGAATCCATCGTCTTGTGACATCATCATTTCCCCCCCCCCAAAAAAAATGAATCAATATTTTTGAAACAAATATTTAGATTTTTATTATCGCGAGAACAATGGCTTCCACTTTAAAATTGCAACTTTTCAGGAATAGAAAGCCTGCAGTTTCTATAAGGTGGATTGGCAATCGATGATGTCACAAGACGACTGCCCACAACCCTCCAATGAGAAAAAAAAAAAAAAAAAAAAAGAAAAGCTATTTTTGAGTGAGGACCAATTATTTGAACATAGGTTGAAAAGTGGTGGAGTGCCCCTTTAAGATCACATTTCATATAACACACCATACAGTAAGAACTCCTGTAACTTTCACCAGGAGGAGAAAAATTAACAGAAAGGTTGAGGAAATTGTGAATCGATTCAGAATCGTTTGATAGTAAGAATCGCTTTTTTTCCACCGCTAGAGAGTAAAATGTACACAAACTTTGTCTGTGTGTACTGCATAGAGCAGATAGGTTTAAAGCTTATAGTCATATAGAAAAGCTACATTTATCTTTTTAAAACAAGGTCAAAAACAATAATTTCACAAATGATTCAATCAAGGCGTTCAAATGTACACGTCTCGTCTTCAGTTTAACCACGTTAACCTTGGTGTCCATATTTTGGACACATTTTCAGAGGAAATGGTACATATACAAGTTGTGTTGATGCATTGTGAGGTCGTAGAACATCTATTTCACTATAGCAGGAAAAACAAAGTTTAGGCTGAGCGCTTAATCAACCATCATCGATTTATCTAGTGCAGGTTTTTGTTGTTGCTTTTAGCGGCAGCTGTACTTGTTCTCCTCTCCTCTCACGAGCCGATGTGTCTCCGACTCAGCGAGATAGATGATGTGTGTGTGTGTCCGTGTGTGTGTGTGTGAGTGTGTGTGTGTGTGTGTGTGTGTGTGTGTGTGCATGTGTGTGCGTGCGTGTGTGTGTGTGTGTGTGTGTGTGTGTGTGTGCATGTGTGCGCGTATGCGTGTGCGTGTGGTGGATTTATTTCTGAAGTATCCCTTAGCTTAAGTGCTGCTGTATCCGTGAAAGGTGTCATTGGTGTCCCTTTAAAAGAGAGAGAGAGAGAGAGAGAGAGAGAGAGAGAGAGAGAGAGAGAGAGAGAGAGAGAGAGAGAGAGAGAGCATTACCTCATCAGGGCCTGTGTGAGAGAAGGAAGTGGTCTCTCTCTCTCTCTCTCTCTCATTCCTTTATGTCCCTGTGCGTAGGCTTCATTAGCTCTGCAGAAAGGGGGGACGGTCCCCTCAATAGACCCATAGACCTGTCTCAACTGGCATGGACACCTCCTCTGTGGGAACACGGCATGCGTGCGTGCATGCACGCACGTGTGCACGTGTGTGCTCCCACACCTTTCATAGTCTCTCACTCAAGCCTAAAGGAAACCCAGCCATTGACACAGTGTTGAGACACTCTCTCTCTCTCTCTCTCTCTCTCTCTCTCTCTCTCTCTCTCTCTCTCCCTCTCCCTCGCATGCGTACCATTATCCTCCATGTCTCCATTTCTCCATTTCTCTCTTAGAGGTGGTGTTGGTCTTGTCTCTCAGATCTCTTACAGACTTGGACGTTCCAGTGAATAACAACATTTCTGGGAACATGCAGCTTATGTTTTGCTCGGCAACAGATTTGGCTGTTTTTAGATGTCCTGGTGGTGTGAAGCTGGTGTTTCAATGGTTTAGTCTTAACTATATGTCCAATTCCACCACCTGGGAAAAGAAGGCTCCTTTGGTGGAGTTAAATGTTGTTTTATGGAGCGAATAATTCAATGGAATTGAACTGTCTGTCATTACTGAGGAGCAAATGACACCTCTGACGCTGGTGGCGTTATGTGTGTTCTTTAATAACAATAACAATAAAGACAGATTTACCTTGTCGTATGCCAACGCCGCAACGCCATGTGAGCTTGTAGATCTGCTACTTTCAGCTGTTATAGTTTAATTTGACTCAAAGAGGGATTATATACAAACGCAGTGCGGGTGGGGTGGAGAAGGGAGCTCATCTCGACGGCCACGGCCCTTAAAATGTTTTTATTAAATTGATGTGGCATGCATTTTTCCCACCAGGCGCTGTCTGCAGACAACTAAGTGGGGTCCTTGTGTAGTATGGGGTGGGGGAGGAGCCACGTGTAATGGAGTGGTTCTCAACCTGAGTGTCGGGACCCCCATGGGGGTCCCCAAATAATTTTGGGGGTCCCCAGATCATTAACTTATAATGTGCAACATTGTTTTCTCACTCCAGTAAACAAACCAACATATAGTTCAAGTGTATAGAGGGTATCTGCACATTTCCAAAGTGGCAATTTAAGGACTTTTTAATACCTCTAAAATGACAAATTAAACATTGGCCAAATTGTCAAATATTAGAAGCAGACATTTTGAAATTAGCCGATCTACATCTAGCCGATCTACATCTACACGCCTCGCATTGCGAGGCGGTGTGAGCATGTAGATGGGATATCTTCGTGTTATACAAAATGTAATTCCTCAACTCTTGCTCGTCAGGGTGTGTGTGTGTGTGTGTGTGTGTGTGTGTGTGTGTGTGTGTGTGTGTGTGTGTGTGTGTGTGTGTGTGTGTGTGTGGGGGCGTTGTTCCTCAGTTAAAATATGATTATTTTGGTAGGTGCTTGTTGAGATGATTAGCATGCCCGACTGCCCCGGCCTGGCATCCATCCATCCATCCATCCATCCATCCATCCATCCATCCATCCATCCATCCCCTGCTCTGCTTATTGTTATAATGCTGCATTAATGATCCCACCATGCATCAGCCTATCTGTGGAACACACGCCTACTGACACACACATAAAAGGAAAAGGGAAAAATACCAGAGCTACAAGCTCCCCATGCGGTGCGTTGTGAGCTTGTAGATCAGCAATTTTTGCTGCTCTTTTGCAACACTCTTGTACGATGAAGAAGGGCATTAATTGACAAGAAAACCTAAATAGCTGGACAGTAGGTATTTGATTTATTTATATCCTGTGCTTTCTCTCCTGGCTCTTCCTCTGTCTCTATACTTCCTTCCTTATCCTGAAAACTACAAATGAAAGTAATTTCACCCATGGGCACTTCTTTGCACCTGTAAACCTGTGATGTGACAATAAATGTGATTCTTTCAATTCTGGCTACATTCTCACAGTGTACTGTCAATACTAACTCCCACAGTTGAATTAGCTCATTAACACCCAGGATCCTGCTGTGTATGCTGTAGATAGATGCATAACTAGGCTTCTCTATAGTGGTAATGATGGAGCTTATTAAAGATAATAATTACCCAGTGATTTGACTTTGATCTTGATTCTTGATATGTGTGAAAAATGGCTCACGCATGCACAAAAAAGAGAATTCAAAATACTCACAGTATAAACCCCACACTGGTGAAAATAGCTGTGACACGTTTTGAGCTTGTATTTCTCAAACATAATTTGAAATATATTTGAATCGTAATGACATGCCAGAAATAGGAATGCGAGGTTGAAACATCATTTTAAAAGTGGTTAACGAGTTCAAATGCCACCCGTTTAACGCGCACACGTTCGCTATAGCAGTTCTGAGTGTGTCTCTGCAGCTCTGCATGGTGGTGTGTCCTATGGATTTTCTTTCCCTGTAGTCCAGGTCACATCTCTGGGGTCCGAAAAAACTGGAGTGAAACTGGAGTGAAGAAAACTTCATTATAGACCAGGGAGGAACGGGAGGCCTTGACTCAGAAATAGAAGCCTTGATGTTATGAGGGAGGGAGGGAGGGAGGGAGGCAGAGAGAGAGAGAGAGAGAGAGAGAGAGAGAGAGAGAGAGAGAGAGAGAGAGAGAGAGAGAGAGAGAGAGAGAGAGAGAGAGAGAGAGAGAGAGAGCGAAGGATGGTTGATGGTTGAGATGACCTGGTTCGGGGTTCCACAGGGATGGAGAAACACTTTCCCTTCCTGCAAAATGAGGTGGGATGAGCTTTTTTTTAATGCACATGCAGTGCGCACGCACATACGGGCACGCACACACACATGCGCACGCACGCACGCACGCACGCACGCACGCACGCACGCACGCACACACACACACACACACACACACACACACACACACACACACACACACACACACACACACACACACACACACACACACACACACACACGTGTGCGCGCGCACGCACGCAGGTTCCTGCTAAGTGAGTCAGGACTAGATTCATAGCTCTCTTGTTGAGACAGCAGAAAAGTCGGTGTCCCAGATTTAAAACAGACCCAAGCTCCAACATGCATGCAGCACTTAACCGTCAGCCAACCTCAGCTGATTCCAGCCTTTAATTCCCTTTTTATTCATGTTAGCATTTTAGCAGTGTTCAGGTTTCTTGCTTAAGTAAGAGCAGCAATGACACACTGGATTATGTGTTACAAGAGGAGAAGTGCAAAGGTGTTGGCATGACAATATTGAAGTACTACAATTAAAAAGTATAAAAAATGATTCATGGTATGTTTTGTAATAATAATAATAATAATCTAAATCTGCCAGGTAAAGCTGTCAAATAACTGAGTAAAAAGTACAATATTTAACTCTGGGATGTAGTAGTGGTAGAAGTATTAAATATATAAATACATTTTTTTTAATTAAGTACATAACTTGGGCAAATGTACTTAAAGGAGTAGTTCACCCCCAAAATGACTTTTTTTCTATTGATTACTCATGCCATGGAGAGTAGAGTTCAATAATATTTTTTGTTTTTTGTCGCATTCCTAAGACAAACATTTGATTCAAGTAAATTCACCCCTTTGATTCCGCATGGGGACCCGTTTCGAAACGGGTCCCCATCCGGGACGAATGGGGGTAAATTTATTGTTATCACATTTTTGTCTTAAGAATGCGACAAAAAACGAAAAATATTATTGAACTCTAGTCTCCACGGCGTGACAAATCAATAGAAAAAAAAAGTCATTTTGGGGGTGAACTACTCCTTTAATTACTTCTTCCACCTCATAATTTTAGCATTGCGTCTTAACAGAATAACAATGATCAGGTGACGTATGCGTGAGTGTGTGTGCACGTGCATGTGTGTGTGTGTGTGTGTGTGTGTGCGTGCGTGCGTGCGTGAATCTAACAGACAACGTGACCCTTGACCTTTATCCCGCTGTGAAGCTTTGGTTCCCATAGGATGGGGGCTGTAGTCTACTCTCTCTCTCTCACACACACACACACACACACACACACACACACACACACACACACACACACACACACACACACACACAGGGTGGGTCGCTGGGCCACCCATTCAGGGCTCAGTCACGGCCACTTAGAGCACAGCGGCCTGTGAGCTTCAGAGGAGAGCTGTGATCCAATGACATGTGTTCATCATGAGTAGAGCGGAGTGGGCCGCCCGCCCCACGTCTTTGTTGGACCCACACAATGTTCCAAGTGCGCGTGTGCGTGTGTGTGTGTGTGTGTGTGTGTGTGTGTGTGTGTGTGTGTGTGTGTGTGTGTGTGTGTGTGTGTTCTTGTATGACTATACTTGTGAGGGACAAATGTAACTCTCAAAATATAGTAGAATTTGAGTTGTTTTCTTTTTGTGTGCTGTTTGTTTGTTAAATTAGAATAAAGATTAAGGTTGGCTGTATAGGGGTTAGGATTACACTTTTAGAGGTTATAGGTTTAGGTGTTAGGTATATGTCCTCGTTATACATGAGCTTTAGATCACCAATTGTTTTTCAGCGTTTCTAAACTATTTTTCATCTTTTTTCAATGCCATACTAAAATGTTGACGTCCTCACGAGCATAGTGACACAGTGTGTGTGTGTGTGTGTGTGTGTGTGTGTGTGTGTGTGTGTGTGTGTGTGTGTGTGTGTGTGTGTGTGTTCTGAGGGGGGCTAGTGAGGGAGGTGGAAGGACCCCCCCCCCCCCTTATGGATTATGTATTCAGCATGTATTTTCTTCTCTGTGTGTATGTGCATTTATTTATCCCTTTCTTAAGCCTGGTTTATAGCTCAGCATACGACAGTGCCACGCACCAAAAATGCAGACTGACAAGCTCAAAATTAGTTGTGACTGCGGCACGTTGTGGGCTTGTAGATCTGCTATTTTACGTCACCAGTGCACAACTAAGTACTGTATAACTCAGGCTTTAAACAGGCGAGAAAGAGGGAGTGTTTTTCTAGCTTTTTTTCTCTCAGGTTTTGTGTGTTCGTCTCTCTCTCTCTTTCCTTCTCTCTCTTTCACTCTCGCTGCCTCTCTCTCTCTCTCTTTCTTTCTTTCTTTCTCTCTCTCTTGCTCTCTGTCCTATGCTCTTGATGCGTAGAAGGGATTTCCCTTGTTACCATAAGAATATCATCTGAGGCCAAACGGCGTTGTGTGTGCTGTTTTCTTGGCCACTTTCATGTTCCATAATGTCTTTGTGTGCCAGAGAACAGGGAAAAGCAAGCCCCCGCTAAAGCAAGCCCCCGCTGTAGCGCGGTTTGAATGAATGCTGTACAGTTTGTTTTGTGCGAACGAGACGTGATCCGCTAAGGTCTGGTCCCTCTTGTTTCTCTGTTTTTCTAGTGTGTTTGTATTTGTCAAGCATTCTTAAAAAATATATAATAATAATATGATGAGTTAAGGTAAAGTTTTCTTTTTGTTCAAAGCGTTAAACAACTAAATTGTGACATTGTCATTTCCATATGGTGTTTGTTCAGAGATGATAACTCATACAGGATGCAGGATAAACAGGTGCAATTGGGAGTTATGACTCAAAGAAATGAGCAGACAAAATTGGAAAAAAGTACAGTTGCAAGTAATCCTCAGTTACAGCAGACCGCTCCATAGTTGTTAAAGGAACTCTTGCCCTCAATCCATTCTTACTACGGTGACCATGTTTTGAATCACCAAAACAGCACTCTTAAATGAACATGCACGTGAAGGACTATACACATATAATAAGCTACATGCAGCATATGCGTTTTCATCAGGATGGGAAACAATTGATTTTAGCACTGCACCTTTCAACCCCATGGATGGTGGCTTAGGTAATATAATGAGGGGGACAGAACGTGATAAATGTCTGTAAGCACTAAGCACTGAAAACGAGTTAACTGTGGCGAACACAGTCTCAGTTTGATTGACAGTAGTCTCTCAAGGCCGACGTGTTTGACGTGATGCTTCCAGGCTCACACTTTCAAAGCCTTTAAAAGTTCCACCTAACAGTCTGCACTGAAAATCTATAGAAAATCAAGTGGATATAGTCTCCACTTGAGTTTCGCCCGTGCTGTAATGTAAATGACTCCTGATGCTAAGCAAACTTAGCCTAGCTAGTGTAGCCTGCTGCTTAGCAGAAATGGACTAAAATGTATTTTTAAAGTTTTGTCTTGAACGCTGCATTGTTCGTGATTGGTCGAATATACCTTCCCGTTCTCAAGTTTTTATGGGGCAGAATTACAGTGTCTCTGTATAGCATTCAAAGACTGTGGGAGAGAAGTGTCTGGCTCTGAGAGACTAATTGGGCGGTGAATGTTGAAAACCGGGACATTATAGTGTTTTACAGTCATTTATTCGGGAGGACACCCAGCTTGAAACCGGGACACACACACACACACAAAAACTGGGACATCTGGTCACCGTAATTCTTAAAACTCTCAGAGTTAAACTGTCACTAAGGATTGTACTGTACAGTGCAGATGACAGTAACATAGGCGCTCTTCTTTGTGTTCGTGTCTTTGAGGGGTGTGTGTGTGTGTGGGGGGGGGGGATGTCACCCAGACACCATGGTATATGTAGGTCCCATCTGAATACATGATGACCCTATACGTTGGAGCCAGCATTGGCAGATGCGCACCCCTAGAGGATGGGGAGGGGGGGGGGGGACCAGACATGAAACCATTATAATGGCCCAATGTCTGAAATACTGCTTCAGTCCAGACATTATAGTCTATGGGTGTTCATTTTAGAGGGATACTTCACTCACAAAATGACCCCCCCCCCCCCCCCCCCCCCCCCCTATCAATTTACTCTCCCCATGAAGCTGTGAATTAGTCTCCATGAGTTTAAGGCTCCAGAAGAACTCTCTCAGTTTCAATCCAAGGAGGATGGCACTTATGACTGAGCGAATGTTTTAGAGATGTAACGCTGCTCTTGTTAAGCCTGGCCTCCTATTTAGTTCAATTCATCAAACATCGGAATGTTGGATCAGGAATGTGATAAAAATATAAACAATCTCCATGGATTCATCATGTGAGTAATTGATTAAAAAAAGGAAAAGTCATTTGGGGGGTGATATACATGCACTTAACTCTGAGAGGGTGCAAATTTGCAGCCTCTCAGAATTACTCATCCGTGTATAAGTGTTACATGATGTGTGATTTGTTCTGTGTTTGTCACTACAGACCGATTCTAGTTTCTGCTCAGTGTGAACAGCAATGGACTCTTGCAACTATGAATTGGTCTTAACTGTCGAATGAAAATCAATAAAATACAATTATAAAAAAAAATAAAAAAAATAAGTGTTACATGTTGATGTGGTGAGTCAACACGTGACACAAATGCAGACAGCAACGCAGGTACCGTATAGGGTCAAAGGCCAGGAGTAGTGTTTAATACAGGTGAACAAAGAACAAGAACATTTCAGACAAACTAATTTCAGACAAACTAAAAACATGTGAAATTGTACCAAAAACTAAACCAGGGAACAGAAGACATAGAAATACAAAACCTAGACACTAAAATCAATGACATAAAGAGGACTGTGACAAAATGGGTTCATTTGATTCCTTAGACTCGCCCCCTCAAGTTAAGTAAACACTCAGGATTTACATGGCTCTGTTGTGCACCTCTACATGAGTGCACACTAAGGTCCAGAGTATTAATCCAGTGCTAAAGGTGTTAGATTAGCATTCAGGATTCTGGTGTACTGCACATATTATTGTCATAACGTTTGTCTCAAAGTGTTGGCTGTTCTTCATCAAAATGAGGTTTACTGAACGATAAAGATGTGGATTATCAGGGTCAGCATCATGTCTGTATTTGATATTATAGGTATAATATTATTTCAATAAAATATGTTGTTCGGTATACTGTATCTGACTGCTTGTGTTGAACTGATGAAAAACAAATGCAGTGCATCATGGTTAGTATCATGTTTGTATCATGTCAGTATCATGGTCAGTATCATAGTCAGCATCATGGTCAGTATCATGGTCAGTATCATGGTCAGTATCATGTCAGTATCATGTCAGTATCATGGTCAGTATCATAGTCAGCATCATGGTCAGTATCATGTCAGTATCATGTCAGTATCATGGTCAGTATCATAGTCAGCATCATGGTCAGTATCATGTCAGTATCATGTCAGTATCATGGTCAGTATCATAGTCAGCATCATGGTCAGTATCATGGTCAGTATCATGGTCAGTATCATGTCAGTATCATGTCAGTATCATGGTCAGTATCATAGTCAGCATCATGGTCAGTATCATGTCAGTATCATGTCAGTATCATGGTCAGTATCATAGTCAGCATCATGGTCAGTATCATGGTCAGTGTCATGGTCAGTATCATGGTCAGTATCATATCAGTATCATGGTCAGTATCATGGTCAGTATCATAGTCAGTATCATCAATTTGGGGGTTCTTGACATGAAAACGTTTGGCTTACGCAGCTGAGAGAGCTTATCACTACAAAATCGGGTCAAGCAGACAAAGTCAGTCCTCAGAAACACTAATAACAATTTGCGTCCTTGTACAAATCTGTATCTAACCTTCACCAACTCCCAGATCAGCGTCAGAACCCGTTTAGCAGCAGTTAAATTAGCAACGAGATACATCACATTTATTTTTGGGGGGGGGGTCTCGAGCGTGTTTGGGAACCACTGCTCTACAACGGCGTCACTGTGGCCTCCAGCTGCTGAATATGGCTGGAGGTTTCCAGAGCTGTGGAGTGACAGGAACTCTGTACAACACCAGGGTTTAAGAAATGTAGGGGCGTCTAGTGTGAGATCCACACACACACACATGGAAGTCGCTATGCACGTACAAATTGCACACACAAATTGCATGCAAACACGCACAGCGCACGCATGCACGCACGCACGCACACACACACAAACACACGCACACACACACACACTCCTCCGGCATAGTGAGTCATTCCAAGTGCCTCTCCTCACTGTGGCTTACTAGAGAGGATGAAATTGTGTGTGGGATGTGTGTCTCTCTCTCTGTGTGTGTGTATGCGTGCATGCGTGCGTGCGCGTGCGCACGTGCATGCATGAAGATCGTGCTTTTAGAAATGCTCTTGTTGTGGTACTGTTACTGTATGTTTTTTCGTTGTACATTAGTTGGTCCCCCTGTTTGCTCTGTGAATTTTCACCCCTCTTTGTTGCCACGGCCGTTTTATATATGAATCTACAATATAATAATATATACAGTATACCCCAGATCAAATGGCAGACACATTAGACACATCTCCTATAGTCACATCTTTATCCTCATCAGTCATGACAATGCAAAACCAGACAGTAGACGTGTGTGTGTGTGTGTGTGTGTGTGTGTGTGTGTGTGTGTGTGTGTGTGTGTGTGTGTGTGTGTGTGTGTGTGTGTGTGTGTGTGGAAAGTTTTCCCCGAGGCATAATTTTGGGAGTCCCCACTGACTGTGTTTCCTCTCAACACCCACACTCCAGACTTAGAGGTCAAAGGTGAAAGGATCCAGACACACACACACACACACACACACACACACACACACACACACACACACACACACACACACACACACACACACACACACACACACGTGCGCGCGCTGCCTCTCCCTCGCTATACTAGACTCATTTTGTCTGTCTTGTGTCTCAGTCACACGCTACGAAATCTCACTCATTCTCTGTTTGTTGTCTTTTCTAGGTTGACGGCACAGTGTACGTACGGAGCCTGAAAGACCTCCCTGGATTGGACCGTCCGAGGCCCCACGTGACGCCTTCGGGCTGTCTGATTGGACAGTTAGGGGCTGTGACATCAGCACGTCGCTGAAGGGGTGAGAGCAGTGGACGGAGCCAACAGGAAGCCATGAAGAGCTGGATGTATGAATATTTGAAACTCCACCCGCCTGTGCAACCAGAGATGGAGAAAGGAACCATCATTTGAAACATCACATGAAAAATGTGTTTTCATCTCCACATACGTATTGTGATATAGCCTGTACACTGGAAATCCTGAATGTTAATTGAACAGGTCCATTTGGTTCTATTTCTATGCAAGGGACCATCATTTGAATGAAGATTTTGTTTTTTCTCTGCCTAGGTGTTATCATTTGGTTCTATTTTTGTACGCAAGGGACCAACCTTTGAATGAAGATTTCTGTCTTTTTCTCCGCCTAGATGTTATGAAACCATGTACACACGGCACAACACTCCTAATCTCCAATTTAACCTTGCCAGACAATGTTTCTGTAAAACCATGCTGTTAGCATGGAAATATACACTAAACCATTTCTTTCTTTTAAAAAAAGAAAGAAAGAAAAACAAATCTTAGTGTGTGCATACAGTATGCATGTTATTTTTTCTAATATTGTGCATTCCTAGTCAATACGGGTCCATTTGGTATCATTTGTACACTCTCAGAGTTACAGACCCGTATGTGTCCATTTGGTTCCAAACAATGAATCATTTAGCTGGGTTATAAATGGGTAGGTTAACACTCAGGATTTGACTGTGTATGGATATAAAAAGCATGCGTTATGCTTCCTTCCTCTAACTGGGACGTTTCTAGGTTGTAAGGACACTGGAAAATGAGTCATATCCCCAGTAGAGGGTCCGGGGGGGCCTCCCCCCTCGAGACTTTTTGTATTTCATTTTTTTGCTATTTTTAACTGCTTAAACGCCTTAATCTGGTGCATTCAGAAGTGAACCTACATGCGCAAGTGTCGAGGAAAACCTCAACAATAATACGTATTTCACACCACAGCCTGCCTTTCAAATCCTACATACCGCAATGAATGTCTATAAATGGACGATGCAGATGGTCATTGCATACTGTCTGCTACATTATAAGATTCAAACTATTCAACACGAAACATTTATATGATGTGTGTGCAGGCACCTCGTTTTATCATCATTGGTGATGATACCGTCATCGTAGTGCATGAGCGCGCGCGCTCATGCGTGCACACCCTTAAAGCATTAAGAGCTTTAAGGCAAAGTGCAAAAGAAACACATTATAAAATAGTTACTACAACAATAGTTAACACAACAGAAAATAAGAATAAGCTGACATAAAACCGATAGAATACATTTACAGTGCAGCGACAGGAATCAATCAAAAGCCATCAATACAAGGCAGCAGCAAACAGAAAAATCTTCAGATTTCTTTTCAAATAATTCTTATTTTCCGATTTTCAACAACAAACAGTCCCAGGGGTGAGTACTGTGGTGTCTCAAATCGCATCATAGCAAAATAAATACATAAATAAAGTAAATAAAGCATTTCAACCAATATTGCACACAAAGAAAGGATACACTTAAACCAGAACAGAAAGGTCTTCGTCTTTGATTTAAAAGACACAGTGCACTCCCTGCAAGACAAACATATACTTAATACACCAACTGATGTTTCCCCCATGAAAAGAAACAGTATTATACAAACCCAGCCTTAGAGCCCATGATCTTGTAGATCTGTTATTTCTCCAATTTTGGGACATTTACGGCTATAAAGTCATGTACAAACTATAGGGATGCCAGCTGGAAAGCTGTTAAGATCACTCAACAAGTTGTATAAATCAGGGGTCTTCAACAGGGGGTCCGGGACCCCTAGGGGGTCCTCAGAGTTACTACAGGGGGTCCTCCAATTCTTTGTGTGATAGGAACTTGTTTTTTCCCCCCTTATATTACCACTTTAACCCTAGCGTCCATATTCAGAGAACTTTAGCCAAAAATAGCAGATCTACAAGCTCACAACGCCTCGGCTATTTTTGTCAAAGAGCTTTAGAAGGAGAAAAGAGTGAAAGGTGATTTTTTTTTAAAGTATTGACGGTTCAAGTGGTTAAATATCTGAAAACACAAATTGACATGAATCCAAAATACACTGTTGACCGTGCTGTCAAACAATGAACTATATATACAGCATGAACAGATTGTGGGGGTTCCTGCCTCATCTCTCTCTCAGCTAAGGGGTCCCTGGCCTGAAAATGTTGAAGACCCCTGGTCTAAATGTTTGCAGTTAGACAGGATGGCAGCCATGATGAACCATAGCAAAAGGCTACACTTTATCTGTATAAAACTAACATCAAAGTCTCAATGATTTCACAGAGGTGACAGACCATCCCAGAATCAGATAGCATTTGTGAGCTATTAGGCTACTTAAGCTTTGCCTCGGTTGGTGCTAAACTTTAGTTGCATTCAGCAATTTAGGTGTTTTTAGCTACAGTGGTTAAATGTTATATGAGTTAAAGAGAAGGATCTCAACGGAAATAAACTTGAGTTTCCTTTTAGTTGACCTCGTATCAGTGAACTACTGTCATGAAACTGTACCTTTTCCTATGCAATACTTCTAATAAATACCTAAATCAATCAATCAATCAAACAATAAATCAAAAAAAAAAATCCCCATGTAGTTGACATTACATATTATCTCTAATAATCAGAGGGCATTTTCTTAAACTTAAAACCCTGTATACTGTACTTTGTTGTACTGTTGTTGGTCGACGAATAGTTGATCTACAAGCTCACAACGCTGCACATTGCGAAGCTTTGTGATCTTATAGGTCTGCTATTTTAGAAAGAATTTGAAATGTTTTGTCTCGGTTTTGAGTTGACACCTCATTGTATACTTTTGCACTTTTAGTCTTACATTCTAAAACAATGGTGTTGATGTCAGTGCTGCTTAAGAATCCATACAAATAAGACATTGCTAGCTTGTGACTCTCCTCTCTTGATACTTTTTTGACACATGCCCACTCTTCTCTTTATTTGAACTTGGACACACACACACACACACACACACACACACACACACACACACACACACACACACACACACACACACACACACACACACACACACACACACACACACACTATATATATATATATATATTATTTTGAATAATTAACATAATTCATAAAATGCATTATCTGTGTTTCTGTTTTACGGTTCAGTGATGTGAATGATGTTTGTATAGAAACATGTTTCTATTAATCTGTTATGACAATAACGATGACATGTAAGTCAGGAGAATCAACTCATCATGAAGCTATTTACTATATGTTCAGCTCTTGCTTAATTTGTTTAAAATATAGGTCATGTAAAATGCTGCATACTACTGTATCTTGGCCTCTACCATTCTTACATTGTGTTTCTTATGTCAAAAATAAAGAGAATACTGCATTTGACCTCACCACTCCGTGAATGTATTCAATTGTATTCACCATACAGTGATGAAGCATTATGTTGGAATTTATACCATATATTACGCATGTCGGCTTTAGGGTATATTTATTTATTTAAATATTCATTAAATAAAATTAAAAAAATATATATTCACATTGCATGTAGCCTACATAATGCGTGTCGTGTGTGTGTGCGTGCATCTGGGAGGTCAACACATACTGTATATTTATGAGACAAAATAATGTCTAAATATAGAATGTCACAGTTATATGCAGCCTGATGTTACTGCCCAATGGGTGACTTTATGAGTGTCAGAAAATAATAATTAAATGTTTGTTTTCTTTAGATACTAAAATGAAATAAAGTAAAAATAATAATCGAAAAATGTGACCAATATGGCAGGCCTAATATAGACACATTTAATTATTTTATTTGTTTAGAATCAAATCAGATTTTAGGATACTTTGACTGAAAAAGTACGTGCAGGCCTTTGTTTTATTTTACTCTTAGTTTTTAGTTGCAACATTTTTTCCAAAGAAAATGTGAATATGTGAATATATGCTCATTCTTATCCAATTAAGATGAATTAGGCCCATACATTAGAATAATTGTATCTTTTAATATTAGCCTATGTTCCATCACATTATCAATAATGAAAAAAAGGGAACATATTAGAAAATATTATTTTAAAAGCTCATAGCATATAGTCTTATGCTGTCATGCACGCCTATTTTGGTGTCTAAATTCCACCCTCTCTGATGATCTACTCGCTTACTAAAAAAACAGGCTCATGATAAAATAATAATACTAATAATAATAATTATCATATCATCATAAACGCAACAAGAGTCATGGGATATTGAGATAGACGCTAGATGTCTCCCAATTTAGCAGAGCTATACATAAATCCTTATCATGCTAACTTGAATAGCATGTGTTAGCCTATAAGCTAATTTCCACCCACCCCGGCATAGCCTAGAATTACTGACTAATGCTTTAAAATTCACATTGGTTTCACACACACACACACACACACACACACACACACACACACACACACACACACACACACACACACACACACACACACACACACACACACACACACACACACACACACACACACACACACACAAAAAGAAAGAAAAAAATAATAATATAGTCCTACCCTTTTTGTAAGGGATAAAAAAAAAAGCAACAACATGGTTTGGTCTGACAGTAGAATAGTGTTGAGTCTGTGAGACAGTAGGTATAGGCCTACTGCTATTATGGCTTATGGCAAGCAAGGCACTGCCAGAGCCAATTTAATGAGGCTCTAGGTTCAAATGTGCGTGTGTGTTGTGTTGTGTTGTGTGTGTGTGTGAGAGAGGGGATGAGAGAGGGAGAGAGGGAGAGAGAGAGAGAGAGAGAGAGAGAGAGAGAGAGAGAGAGAGAGAGAGAGAGAGAGAAGGCACAAGGAGCAGCTATAGCTATTATTATTATTTGAATAAATGCAAATGGGCTTCCCCCCTATTTGGCACCGTGCCAAGTATCTATAGCAACCACATTTTCTGCTCCTTTATCTTCCTTCATTTTGTCCCTCCTTCAGTCTCTCTGCCCTGCCCCCCACCCACCCACCCACCCACACCCACACCCACACCCACACACACACACACACACACACACACACACACACACACACACACACACACACACACACACACACACCCCTCTCTCTCTCTCTCTCTCTCTCTCTCTCTCTCTCTCTGTCAAGTTCAAGAGCGCAGAGGCCGGTCTGTTCGGTTCACACATGAAGACTACAGGATGCTTGCATCCTGCATCTCACTACAACACTACAGCGTTGCTGTCAGCCACGGAAACCTCGTAACTCCACATTTCAACTTTTTATGTTTTGTTTGATAACTTCACCTATTAGGCCTCCTCACCATGCATGTAAGAATGTCAAACAAAAGTAGTGGAAAAAAAGTCTAGGTCATAAGATAACAAGGGTTGCATTGCGACGCGCAGTGAGCTTATATATGGGCTATTTTCATTTTTTTAATGATATTAAAAATGAATGGTTTTTTTAATAGGTCTGAAGCCTTATCCGTTTCAACTGAAGCATCATTATTATTATTGCAGAAAATTGCCATAAATATTGGTCTTTTTGTGAGAGAGAAATATTAGATCAAGCTCACAATATGCTCACATATGAGCTTGTAGATCAGCTATTTTGGACATGAAGTAGGTATAGCCTACAGCAGGGCTTATTTGTATGAACACAATCTAAACCAAAACTCACCCGATCACGTACAAAACAAATGTTTAAATAATAAATGCTTAAATAATAAATGTTTAAATAATAATAATAATAATAATATGTAGCCTACTTTCCTGGTCTAGTTGGACTGTTCTTGCCCATGGCTGCGGCTAAACTGTGTTGAAATGGCCAACAATGCTGCAGTGTTGTGAGTTGGAGATTATCTGTCAAGGTCAAGTTCAAACTCACAGCATGGCCATTAGCCAAGCAGCGGCAACTTCAACCCCCGCTCCATCCTCATCCAAGTACTATGCTACACTGACACCTACAGGCCATCTGGAAAACTACACCCTCGCAGCCCTCAGAGGGACGCTTCTGTTATTCTTGGTAACGTGGTGCCCTCTGGTGGCTGCTTGCAGCAATTAGGATGTATTTGATAATTACGGTATTAGGCCTTATGGTACATTTTAGCAGTTGTGTAGCTAGTAGTTAGTTACACAAATTCTGGGAAAAGGAGCAATTTGATTGAAAGTTAATTTGGATCTATTTTAGTTTAGAATAGATTTATTTGAAAAGCAATAAAACCACATGTTACAGCAGTTTGATTGATTGATTGATTGATTGATTGATAGAAGAATTTATTAGCAGTTTGCAATAGAAAAAAGTACAGTTTCATGACAGCGCAAATCACTGGTAAGGTCAACTAAAAGGAGATCCTAGAAAGCCTTACGGCTTATTTACACAGGAACCACACTTTATGTATCTCATATAACATTGAAAGACAGATGGATAGAACATAGTACTTTATCTAGGATAACATAAATTTCAAAAACAGAGGGGGGCATGCTGGCTTAGTCTATTTACAAGTCACGAGTAGCAGCCGCCTGAAGGTGACTTTTCATACCAATTTTGAAGGAGGCTAGGGATTTGCTCACTTGCGGAAGGGCGTTCCACATGTTGGTGGTATAGCAGGAGAACGAATTAGAGAGCCTTGTTTAGTGTTAAATCTATGTTGAACATGATTAGTGGAGCTGCCTCTGGTGTTGTGATCGTGAACATCCTTGACCTTTAGGAAGTAGTTTGTCAGGTACATGGGTATCTTGGAGGTGTAGTGTATCTTGGACACAGGGCCCATTGCAAGATGCTGTACTCTGTCAGTTCGAGGAACACAAGAAAGTCATTTGACTTATTTTCAATGAGGTCCTCTCACAGTTAACAGTTATTAAGTTAAGCATACACTACAATATAAAACACATGATATTACATAGGCCTAAACAGCAGGCTACATGTATACATTCTAGTAAGTGACATGGGCGCGTGCACATGGGCATGTGCACACATCCGCCTGGGTGATGGCAGACTGCTGGGAGAGCACTGGCTATTTGGCATGGGATCAACTTTGACCAAAAGAAATCACTCACACACACACACACAGAGGCAACTGGCGGCCCGGGGGCCACATTCGTTCCCCACCTTCACTTAATGCGGCCCACACGTTGATATTGGAATACTGATATATTATTGATTTCAGCTGAAAAATAAAACACTTTAATTACTTCAGTCTATATCTTATATTACATTTTAGAACTGCAGCCAGCGGTATTTGTCACCAACAGACCAAATGCAGCACTCCAATTGGCTAGGACTGATCACGTGCCACACGGAGTTCCAAACCGGAAGTGCGTCCGGCGGTCAAATGTCCGACCGGAAACGTGCGCTGCGGCACAATAGTTCCGCCCCAATTCTTTTTTTTTTTTTTTTTTTTAACTAGATGTGAGCGGGCCGAAGGCCCGCGAACCTCTAGTTAGTTACATTTTACTGTATTTTATATGTCCAATGTATTTGTATCTAAGTTCATAAAGTTAACAGAAGTAGTTAGAACATATAAATGCATTTGCAATAATAAATAAATAAAAGGTTACTTTTATTATGGTTGGTATAGTTACAATCTGCCCTAATGAAAACTGATATTCTCTCAAGTTTTCCTCATGACATAGGCCCAGGGGCGTCACACCAAATTCTGGGCCCTGGGTACAAGGATTCACTGCAGGCCCCCCATGAATGTTAACTATTGAAAAATAGCAGATATACAAGCTCACAGCTGCGAGCTTGTAGATCTGCTATTTTTGAAAAATCGTGAAAATGTGTGCCAAGAAACCTGTTTCCATGTCAGTGATGCTCAAACTTTTTCATGTGAAGGACCCCCCATCTCAAAATATTTAGTTCCAGGGACCCCCCAGAAGCAAAATTTGAGTTACAAATGTTCACTTCAAAAAAATACATATATTCAAAGATTTGCGCACATTTTCACGACTTTTCAAAAATAGCAGATCTACAAGCTTGCAGCGCGGCACTCGGTGCCGCGCTGTGAGCTTGTATATCTGCTATTTTTCAATAGCTAAAGTTACTAGGGCCCCTCCACCTTGGGCCCTAGTAACTCAGTCCCCTTTCCTACCCCTTGTGACGCCCCTGCATAGGCCTACTGTATTTTAGGGGCGATTTGCCTATTTACGTACCATATGGCAGAACAAAAAAATACTAGTCACAAGCCTAGTCCTGGTCTACGTAAAGTACATCCTAAATGTTTTAATTTTTCTTATATATTATTGTAACATTTTAACCAAACAAATCTTCTCTTATGGCGGTCCCTGGCACAACGTATTCTCAGATGGGGGTAATCGGCCTTACCGACCTAATTCATAAATAGGGGGTCCTTGACATGAAAAATTTTGAACGACTAATGTGTTAAATGCCTAGCTGTCACTTGCTGTGAAATACGTAAGTCAAATACAAAGCAAATCATTTTCAACATTCAGCTTTATTCAAGACTGTCTCACAGATACACTGTCATCACTAAAAGATTGTACATGGGTCATAGTATTAGTAGGAATACATTCTGTTGGCACAAATCACTACAATATACAAAACACTAACAGTCTTCAGAATATTATCAGTGTGTCCAAAGAACTGCAAGACATGAGCTACAAATGTCATAATATGCAAATACACAAATGCCATGCTTGTATACCGGTATCTGTATTAGGATTACAAATAATGAACATTAAAACAATTCAATTTGCATGGGCTATGTTAGGGTCTACTGAAATTTAGACTGAAGAAATCACACAGCTTTTTGCCCAAAAAACATAGTTGGAATTTTTGTACTTTTCCCCCTATATAAGCCACTTTCAGGTTTTACGAATATTTTGTGCCGTTCTTAAAACAGAGAGAAAAAAATTAACACTAGTCATAAAAACAAAGATACTGCACTTTGGCATTGGTTTGATTGTCTCAGGGTGCTGCCATTTCTTACACAGTGTGTTAATTTGTCAGTTTTTAAGTCTGTGAGTGAACAAATGTAACCGCATTTTTCACTGTGTAGGGGACACACTGAAAACAAAACTTGGTACACTTGTAGCCCCATGGCCATCGCGGGGAAATCTCGCTCTTTCGAACGACCATCATTTCGACAACGGAGCGTCGGGAGGGTTAGCAACTCACCCCACGGAGGTTAGGGTAAGGGTTAGGTTTGGGTGTCGAAAAGATGACACATAGAAACAGCGAAACGCTCCCGGCCATCGTTTACCTTTGCAAACCCCTATAATCTCTTATACTCATGGAGCTGATGGATTAAGTCTGCGTTCATAGGGACACAAGGACATGTCACCACAGAGGACAGAATCAGGGATAGTTCTAGAGATATCCTTGCACTGGGACAATTTTGATTGGACACAGGGGCTTCAGGCTTGAAGCGTGGAGAACTCACTTACACATTGCACTTGCAGGAAATACCTCAAACGTGCTTTCCTTCCCTGCCTTCGTTGTGGTGAGCTAACGGGTTGGTATTGGATTGGCAGTGTGTTTCAAAGCCATTGTTCATGTAACAACATGTCGGCCAATAATCGAGATCTGTGATAACCTGCAAGGCAGTTCATACACGAAAGGGTTAAAAAGTTCATAAACCTGAACGGGAGCTGAAATTCATACATTCAATCACAGAAAACTCTTACAATCCCTGAACTCCAAACCACTCGTCCCGATGTCCTTGGATATTAGAAAAATGAAGGAAAAAGGGAAAAAAAAGGAAAAGGCTAGCAAAAATACTTTAGTCATAGTAATTACTATTCCTAACGAGGCACTTAACAGTCAGTAGCTTAGAGCCAAACTAAGATTCCAGTCATATTTGACAAAAAGCAGCACTCATAGACTCGGTAATAACAGACGCACAACTATCACTGGTTTAAGATCAAGCCGCCATTTGACACACTGATCCTAGTGTCGGTTCAACATCTTCTTCACCTTTCTCGGTTAAAACGAGTGTTTTTCGTAATGAACTAAAACTCAATCAGGTAAACTGACATTTCATTACAGCAGCATTGACCATTTTTACACAGCGGGCATTTTTCTGATATAATACTTGGGGTGGGGGGCACTGTGACATACAGTAAGACAGTGGTTCTCAACCTTTTCAGGCTGCAACCCCCCCAAAATCATATTTGAACTGGGGACCCCCCCAATCTGACAAGTACCTGTACTCGGAATTGTGTGAGTTGAAGCTTTACATTTAGTTTGACTCGGTTTCACAGAGACAAATGGTTCCACAGTTCCACACAACACCGTGGTGTTGTGATCTTGTAGATCGGCTACATGTATTTTCAAAATCTTTGTCACTTACATTATTTGACAATTTGGCCGATGTTTGACCAGTTTTTAATGGTATAGTTTGTTGATTACTTTTGATGCAGTAATTTTTAATTTCATTAAATTTTTTAGGTATTAAAATTAACCTATTAAAAGCCCTTAAATTGTTACTTCACCATCATCTGGGGACCCCCCCCCCCCCCCCCCCCCCGAAATCATGTGGACCCCACAGGTTGAGAACCGCTGCAGCAAGAGAACAAGACAGGATTTAATAAAGACATGGCCTCCTACTTGGAGGCCAGTTTGCAGCCATGCGTTACTCAATATTTGGGCAAGATTTGGGTGAGATACAGACATCCAGGGGACATTCAGCCAAACGCCGTTATAGACAGCTGATCCCTTAGGTGAGACATTGTTATTACAAAAGAAAACAGCTCATTACGAGACATCTGCACATCACGGCATAACACGCTCTACAAAGCAGAGACAGCTGTGAGTGAAAATGGTACGACCTTTATTGCATTACTACCCCCGTCCCTCAGTCTTGTTGGGCTGATCTGTATACGCCGCTCACTTTGTGCTGATATGAATGTGACCAGGTGTGTGCTTAGCCGTACAGCGCTACATGAATTCCAGATTCATGGGATTCACAACGACTGAATACAATCACAACGTCTTTCAATATAAGGATGAGATGGTCTGGACTCTCTAGAAGGAGGCCAGTTCCACTCACTCACTCACTCACTCACACTCACACACAAGCACACCTGCATACCATGGTGGTTTACTCCCTAACCCTGTCTATGAGGAGCGGAGCATCGCGGTAGTTCAGGCAAGCACGCAAGTTGAACCGTTCTCACGTCTATTTAAGCACCGACAAGCTCTCACTTACACGCTTAGCATAGCTCAACACTACCACTTTGTCAGAGATCAAACTCCCTCCACCGCACCATCCTCCTCCTGTAGTAGCATTGGTGAAATCTCGCTCTTTCGAACGACCATCATTTCGACAACGGAGCGTCGGGAGGGTTAGCGACTCACCCCACAGAGTTTAGGCTTAGGGTAAGGGTTAGGTTTGGGTGTCGAAAAGATGACATATAGAAACAGCGAAACGCTCCCAGTAGCATTTAGGTTTCCACTACATCAGTTCAATGCAGGTTCATTTTAGTCATCTTAAAAGTTTTAGTCTAGTTTTAGTCTACTAAATATCATACAGGCAGGCCATGATGGCATCATAATGCCTGATTTTACAATTGGTTGCATGCTGAAAATAGCCGATCTACAAGCTCACAACGTGTCACAGCGTTGTGAGCCTATAGATGGGAAAGCACAACCAAAAATAAAATGACTTGTCTTTTAGTTCTACTGGATCTCTTCTCCACTAGTCCCTCCCTAACATTTGTTGACGAAATTGACAATATATTAGTTATTTAGTTTTCGTCAATGAAAAAAGGTAGTCTGCAAACATTTGTTGTAGTTTTAGTAGATGAAATCAACACCATATTAAATTATCTTATGCAATAACTGTGTATATTTAGGCTTTGCTTCAGAGGGGGGGTGTGAACTCGGAAATCTGTGCCATGCTTGCGCAGATCATTCTGCAGCATCGCTTGAGCAGAGCCACACTGTCCCTGACAAAATACTTCAATATCATTGCAGTAAATGGTTTTTCATATAGATGAAAGTGTCCAGACCAACCCCTCTCCACCCCCTATACCCCCACTTAAGTGTCCAGCTGTTCTCTCAATTTGCGGAGCGAATGCTGACCAGGCTGTGTGTGTGTGTTCTAAATATAGAGACAACGGACGCAAGGCCTGCATCAGCACTGTGGACGTGTTAAACTGTCTTGGCACATGGCCAACATGACATTCCTCGCACGTGAATGTCAAACGTTGAAAACTTTATGGGCGTTCTGTGTACACAACATACGCGCCAAATAAATACTGGAAACGTGCTACGTACCATACTTAACCGCTTAAGCCGATAAACCGCCAGTTTGAAAGTGGTTAAAGACATTATAAGCATTCAAACACTCTGTTTGCCATAGCTCGATGCGAGCCAGGTTAGCAGGACTAGAGGCTGCTACAGCTCTTCAGTCCGGTTAATAGGGTACGTCACTGTTGGGCGTCACTTGTATCTTTTTTATGGTGGAATTATGCGTTGATGTGCTTTTTTGCGCACACACACACACACACACACACGCGAGTGGCGAGAGCCTGTTAGTCTGTCAGTTAGAAATGGATTCTAGATCAGAGTGTGGATGAGGAATCTACAGTAGCATAATGGCACCATATCTGTGGTAGATCTCTTATGGTTCTGTTATTTGTAACTCCTAAAGGGTGACAAAATACACTGCAGGTATTTTCCTGGCATGGGTTGAGTCCACTTGTCCCCTTAGAGGGAAGGGCCACTAAATCAATGCTTTATCCTGATGGGAGTGGTATCTTCCAGGATGACAATGACAAGGCGAATGTTATGAGTATGAAAACGATATGAATCAAAACTATACATGAGGGGCTCATGTATAAAGATTATGTCCTGTGCACCTTCCTGTCATACTGCCCGATTAACATGAAATTGAGTGTGCACAAGCCTAATATCCCCACTCATTAACTTCCACAGTTAATAATTAAAAATTGTCAATCAGTCCCTGTGTTAAAAGACATCTGTCACCACCTAATGAGGGAATATCTTTTGTTAGGATGGTATTCCTTCCCTCCTGTAGAGTTCCAGACACCTGTACAATCTAGGCCAAGGTGCTTTGAAACTAGTCTAGTGGCTTGTGGTGACCCAATACCTTACCAAGACACTTTGTAATTGGTTTTCCCTATAATATGTCACCCTAATATATATTTGGTATAATTCCTTTAAACCTAATTCAAAACACAACAAACACAATCTCATAGGGCCACATGTGACGAACAAAATTAAATGTCACCATGGGGAGGGGTAATCTAGTTTGCGTTGGAAGGTGTCTGCATGAGGCAGGTACAAAAGGCAGTAAGGGGGGTGGGGAGGCTCTGTGGTTGAATGACACAGCCCAGGGGTTTGAGAGAGGCTGGTATTCTGTGTGCAAAAATAAAAACAACACACACACACTCAAGAACATGGAGCTTATTGCACTTGGACGTACTGTACAAAGCTTGTGTGCAGGGTACCATCGGGTACCATTTGCCTTACCTTGTGCGTGTGGGGGACTCACTCGGGCCCCTACGTGCGCACGTAAAGCTGTTAAATACACTCAACGATGCCCACGCAATCCTGAGCCAGTCGACGTTAGGAGAGCGAGCGCTTGTGTAAGTGACAAACTCTCCTTATGTTCTCTTATTTCCTCTCATCTCATCACCTCAACTCGTCTGGTTAGTCGCACAATGGTGTTGCGCGCCGGGAAACAGCCTCCTCACACGTTGCAGAGCTTGCCGACGGGCTATTTGTAGCCCAGCTGTTTCAGCAGGATCTGAGTGAGGTCGAAGGTGGTGAAGCTGATCCCCACGGCGATGGGTCCTTTCACCCAGTTCATGCTGAGGCCCTTGTAGAGTCCGCGGACGACCCCTTCCTCCGCCACGATCTCCTGCATGGTGCCCAGGATGGTGCCATACGTGTGGCCCGTGACGCCTGCCGTCTGCATGCGGCGCCGCACCACGTCCAGCGGGTACGACGCTGTCTGGCCAATGATGCCGGCGCACGCTCCAAATGCCAGGCGCTCGTACGAGTAGGGCTGCGGCCGACCGCTTCGCTCTGGGGGCGGGAAGAAGTACAAAAAGCTGTCAAACACAGTTGGTTACACACTCTGGTTTTGCATCATGTAGGTGAACTACACAGCTTTCAGCCACTAGATGTCGCACTTTTACAACACCTCTGTTGTCTAATACTAATAGGCATATTCTACAAAAGTCTTCTAAATCCTAACAGTTATGTGAAAAACATATGTTGCTATATCAAACTGTCATGTCAACAACCACCAAAATGATATGTATTTTGCCACGGACCCCCATCTAAAAATATTTTGTTCCAGGGACCCCCAGAAGCAGGATGCAGTAAGTATACACACGGCATGCGTTGGCTACAACGCTTACGGCACAGATGTGTGACTGTGCCCCAATGGCTGTCATCGGCTTATGGATGAGAGCTAAACAAACCAATAAATCAATATAATGCACTGCGTTCAAACCTGAAGCTATTTCTTTGTTTCTAGTCGCTTCAATCGCTTCACTTTGGTCGCGCTAGTCAGCGCGTTGGACATAAATATGTTACTTCAGAATCAAGGCAAAACACCTGGAAACAAGGGAGTCCCAAAACATTTCCGTGTCGCCGGACAACATCAACTCTGATTGGCTGTCAGGACGCGATGGGTGGAGTCGGTTCACTTGGATTTTTCCAACTGGGGTGAAGATATAGAAGCGACCGGACGCGCCGTCCCATTCGGATGGTTCGCGTCTAGGGATGGACATCGGTATCGGCCAATATCAAAAATCGGCAGGTATTATATCAAACCGGCCGAATCGGTGATCGGCAGGTCACTGACATAAAAACCGGTTTCATGCCAATTGTGTCTATTGCACTGCACAGCATGATGCTCTGGTCCTGTAACTAAAGTAAACATTAGCAAGTAGCAGCCAGTCTACTTAGTGGCAGCCTACAGAATACAGATGGTGCTGATTACCTTTGCAATGTAAGGATATATTCCATAATCCTGTGTCAATGTCAACTCCAAAAAGAAGGGAAAAAAGCATGCGTCACCTGCTTTCCTCCTGCCTAGTCCAGACGGTCATTGGACTGGATATTGTCTGTGATTTTGGATATTGTACTATTGTGATTGATTTGCCATTAGTGTTCTTCTAGCTTATTGGTACTCAAATTGAAGTATGTCTTGTAGGCCTACTTGGCCTGAAAAAAGGGTATTGGAGCAACCCTATTTTCTAGTTCTTAGCTAAAGAAATCGGTATCGGAAAAATTGGTTTTGGCAGGTCAGACCTTCATAAAACCGGTGGATCGGTATCGGCCAAGAATTTTGCAATCGGTCCATCTCTATTCGCGTCGCGCCCGATTTGCGCGTCGTCTCGTCTTTGCATTCGCTTTGTATGTAATCTTTGTATGTCATCGCGCCGCCCAAACTATCCAGGTTTGAACGCAGCACGTGTTTTAAGTGTTTTAAGTCCCAACAGAATTATTACAATTATTGTGAAAATTGAGAAAATAAAAACAAACTTAATACTTCCTATGGTTAATATGAGCATCAAATCAATATTTCAAATGTATGTGTTGTTTTTTTTTGTGCCCATGCATGCTATAAATTCCATAGGAATAGTCCACACATGGTTTTATGACATTATCAACTAGCGACAGGCATTTCCCCTGTTGATTGAAAGATTAGCGAAATAAAATATTTAAGGTGTTTTTAATTTTACATTGTAGTTATAGATGACCATGATAATGTATTAAGGCATAATTTTGTCGTATTAGCCAGGGATCCTTTTATCTGAGACTCGTACCTGCATGGACCTTTTTCAGAGTCTCGTAGGTGAAGAAGCTCAGACCGGCGTAGGGCATGACGCCCAGGATGGTGGGGGCGAAACCTCGATACAGCGTCTTCATGCCCTCTTCTCTCGAGATCCTCACAAACACGTGCATGATGTTACTGTACCTGAACACACAAGAGGGAGATGGATTCTGCCTTTTACAGGAGCACCCATTTTCAGCCTCATCTTCATATTAATAATCGGTGCTCACTGATGCTCATTATTAGATCACAAAGAGACGTCCACAACACGCTTCAGCCAAGTTGTGGCCGGGTAGGGGGCTCAGTGCTCAACAGTGTGGGACACATACAATATTAAAAAGAAAATCAATTTTCAATATAAATATTCAAAAGAGACTAGATCTGGTACCACCCAAATTTAGAACAAACGTGGGAAAATTATCATTCTACTACTCTTGCCACCCAGCATAATGTGGAATGCCCTGATACCATCCGTTAACTTTATAGCTACAGTTGACATGTCAGCTCGTCAATGAAAGGGTTAATACCATGTCCATGACGCCGTTGACGGGTCAGCTCATCACTCTTACTGTGAATACAGTAACACTGTTATGACTTACTGTACGTCTTGGCTGTCCATTCTGCATCACCGTACGCGATTTGTCTACAACGCACGCTGGGCGTGCACGCGAAGTGAAGCTCCTCCATTAGAAATCCATTGATCTTCCCATAAAGAGACTTCATTTACTCGAAAAAATACATTTTGATCCCACGGCTGGCATGTTTACAGCTCAATCTGCTATCGCATGGGGGCCGCCATGACACCCTCTCGTCTACACACTGTGACTAGATGGGGTAAACTTTGAAGAAAAAAAAGTTAAAAGAAATCCGCGCAAATTCCCGCCCGGCCCTTCAAAATAAGAGCGACGGCCTATGGCGGAAGCGGCGCGGCAGCAAGGAAAATTCATCCCACATACAATAACAGAGCACACGACTGCGACTGCACGTTTTATTAATTTGCAAGGGGTGACTGACATTTCAACCACCCAAACAACGTGCCAACGGCCACCACCTATGACTTGCGTCGAGGCAACCACACTTCCTTTTTTTCACATTTCACCTTTCTAGTTTATATTCAAAGGTACGCCGGAGTTACAGATTCCCAAGCTAACAACAAATCACATTCTTATCCGCCAGCTACGGAGTAAAAATTAGGCTTAATACCACTCCATGATTTTGTGTAACCAGCAGAAGTCCTTACATCTCCTTGGGAGTGACGGCCATCCTGGCTCGTACCATGTCCAGGGGGTAGGTGAGCATGGCTGCCGTGGTTCCAGCCATGGAGCCAGCCAGTAACCTTGGAAGTGGAGGCAGCGCTCTGGAACAGAGAAGAAAGAGCAACACGTGGATCAGAGTGAAGTAGAACTTTACTAGACTTGTTAGGGAGGGCCAAGTGGAGAAGAGATCCAGTAGAACTAAAAGTAATTTATGTTTTGTTGCGCTTTGTGTTGCACTCTGAAAATAGCAGATTTACAAGGTCACGACACGTTAGGCAAGAAAGACAATAAACTAAGTTCTGCTGGCAGCCCCTAGACCCCCTAGTCAGTGCAACTCCGTACACCCAAAGAGTAGAGGAGAAGCAATGAGGTCACCAAGATCAGTAGGTTAGCTAGATTATGTGATATATTGTGTGGGCAGTTGATATTTTGGCCTGTGAGTGACACTAGAGGATAGATAGGAGAATGGAGTCAGTCAAATAGATAATGTTCATCTTCAAGGAAGCATAAATGCATTCCGCATGTTTCATGGCAATATGCCTATTATATATTTCATAGAGAGTCCGTGGTTGGGGTGGCTCGGATATTTGTTTGATGATTCTGCAAGCGTTGCTGACACGGTGTTTGTCATGGAAGGCGTGGATGGAGGGACAGTCACATCCGCAGATGCCTCAGCTGTCGGCACAACCCCTTTTCATTGTTTTGCAAGTCGAGGTCAGTATGGTTCCCACATCAGACAGTGACGCGACCAGTCTGCACTCTGTTGTACCGCTGTAGCAGGACTTTGGAGACCATTTCAGGCATTGTTCCTCCCAATCAAAACCTGATCCTCACCTTCCACATATCAACACACCACTCATAAAATATTCATGAGATACAGAGGGTCCCATTATCGAACTTCCGACTGCATAACATCACAGTCCCTCAGTTTTAAATGAGAACTTACAAAGCCTGATTCCCAAACCAGTTACAGTATTTTCTGGACTATAAGGCGCACCTGACTATAAGGCGCACTGTCAATGAATGGTCTATTTCAAACTGTTTTCATATATAAGGCGCACCTGACTATAAGGCGCACATAATAGACGCTACCGTTGCGTTATGCATCAAACAGATGGAGCTGTGCTAAAGGAATGTCAATGTCAATGAATGATCCATATATAAGGCGCACTGGACTATAAGGCGCACTGTAGTTTTTTGAGAAAATTAAAGGCTTTTAAGTGCGCCTTATAGTCCGAAAATACGGTACATAAGGATACAATGGCACATCAACACACATGACCTAGTAAAGCAAGAGCACATGTTCTCTTTTTCTCTCGCGCGTCTGCACACAAACGCACGTATAGAAACTGAAAAGTGTAACTAATTAGATTCTTCCTT